>NC_030383.2:20723500-20785303 GCF_001625215.2 Daucus carota subsp. sativus
ACTTGTGAGAACCCATTTCCGCTTTAGCGGCGATATTCATTCTATCTTCTTTTTCATGAGTATACTCACTTACTTTCTTTTCGATAGTAACATCGTCGACAATTTGGCGGAATATAAATTGTACATCTTCTATGGCATCCAAACTTGACTCCTTGAGATCTTGACATATATTCTAAATCTCGTTTTCCAAGTAGCAAAGTTTTACCCTCAATAGAGGCGCACTTGCAGAAAAAGAATATACGAGTAAACACTGCAAGTCGCACAAGAAATGTGGAACAAATTAGTGGTAACCTATGAAGGTACTACGGATATAAAAGATTCTCGAATGGATACTTTGATCCAAGAATACGAGACTTTAAACTCCAAGATGGAGAAAATATCATCGATATGGAAACAAGATTTACTCGTATAATCGATGAATTATCTCAACTCGGGAAGAACTATACTCAAAATGAAAAGAATCGTCGGGTTCTTAAATCTCTCCCTCCGAGTTGGAAAGTTAAAGTCACTACTATTAAAGAGATGCACAATCTCAATGACTATCACATCGATAATCTATTCGGAAACCTTCGTGCTTACGAGGAAGATAATGTTCCGGATATTGTAATTCCCAAGGTGGAAGACAAGAAGAAAAATATGGCATTAAAATCCATATTAATCGATGAAGATGAAAATGACGAAGATTTAAACGAGGAAATTCAAAATCTTGATGAAAGCGAAATTGCTTTACTCACGAGACAACTTCGTCGTGTGCTTCAAAGCAAAGCTCAAAGGTACGGAAAAGGCTTCCTTAAATCAAATAATCAACAAAGAGTCTTTAACTCTAATGGAAGGCCTAATTACTCTCAAAATTATTCTCCTAACTATAAGAGTAATTTTCCTACCAACTCGGGCTATAAAGGCAAAAATAATCAAAGTCCGAATGGCTATAATAATGCCAACACGAGCAACAATAATATTTACACTCCTCCAAAACCAAAAGAACTAAATCCGGAGGAAACACAAGATGTATGCTTTGAGTGTAAACAACCGGGTCACTATAAACGAGAATGTCCTAACTATCTAAGGGTCGAATTCTCGTGGCCGAAAACGGTTGGGATTTAAGTGAAGATGAGGAATCTCCCGAAGCAAGTGAAGAAGTGGTTAATCTATGTTTGATGGCATCGAGGATGCTTCTACATCAACGGATATCTCCACTACTAACCAAGAGGTAAGTTCTTCTTCACCAACTTTAGTTGATATTCCTTTTCTTAAACTCTCTAGTTTGAATTTATTAAATATGGAAAAAGGTGAGTTGATCAAGCTATTAGTTGAAGTAAATACTCGTTATGATTATCTTGATCAATTGTTCCTCACTACTTGGTCCGAGAAAGAAAAGCTTGAAGATATATATCAAACTCAACAAAAAGAGTTTTCTCGGATAAAGGAATCAAAAATTAAACTTGAAGAAGAAATGGTAAATCTTCAAGATTCCTTTATAAAATCCAAGGATGCAATTACAAAATTGGAAATTGAGAACGTTGCCTTGATATTAGAAACGGAAGAAATAAAAGATGAGAAGCTTCAATTAAATGAAAATATTCAAAAGCTTCATGTTGATCTATTAAATTTGAAAATCCAAAATGAGTCGCTAACTCAAGAAAGATCAACTACGAGTTATCTAAAAGATAGTCTCGAAACTGAAATTGCTCAAATCCTTGAAGAAAAAGAAAAAGAGTTCAAAATAGAAACTTGCAAAATCAAGGATGAACATTCCAACATCTTAGCACAATGCAAAGATCAAGAAAGAATCTTAAATGCTAAGATTGATGCCTTAATCAATGACAAAAATGATCTTGAACGAACGATTCAACGATTTACAAAAGGCAATGAAATGTTGGATAGAATGGTACATTCTAAAATATCCTATAATCATGAAGGATTGGGATATGATAAAAATGCTCAAAGAAAGAGCAATGTTCAACCAAAGGAACGAATCTTTCAAAAGCTTCTAGTTCACCAACACTAAAATGTTCATATTGCAATAAAAATGGACATGACGTTCAAAGTTGCAAATTCAAGAATGGTGAATTTAAGGGGAAGCATATATGGGTTCGTAAAGGAACGAAACAAAATCCTAAGATTGAAAAATATGTATCATACAAAAATGTTCCTAATGAGCAAAGGCAACCAAGATTTAATTATCATCAAAAGCCTATACCGTTTCAATATAGAAATACAAGGAATAACATAGTTTCAAATGGTCAATCATCTAGAAATTATCATGTACCAAGTTCTAATTTCTATTCTCAAAATACAATGCGTTATCCAAATAATAGAAATCTTGTGTATCACTATGCAAATTCTCAAAAATATGATTCGAGAGATACACGGTACTATGATAACTCAAGATATCAAGGTAGGAACAATGCACCTAGAAATGAATATGCTACCAGAAATGTTCGTCCTACTTCAAACCCCTATCTTTATTATGAAGTACTAACCCCAGGACCCTCAAGACAAAAGGGTACCTATAAATTTAATTGATTTATTTTGTAGGAATGCCTTGTTGCTAAGCAAAACATGTGGTACCTCGATAGTGGTTGTTCAAGGCACATGACGGGAAATAAATCTCTTTTGAACGACATTAAAAAGGTAACCGCTGGAGTTGTCACTTTTGGAGATAGCAGCAAAGGTAATATTATTGGCATTGGGGATATTGGAAATGAACACTTTAAGATTGCCAATGTGCAACTAGTTACGGGACTCAAGTATAACCTACTTTCGATAAGTCAATTATGCGATAATGGTTATAAGGTAATTTTCTATCCATCTCATTGTTCAATTCTTAATAAGGATGGAAAATTAGTCCTTACTTGTCCTCGTAGTAAGAATGTGTATACTTGTGATATAAGCAAGCACAATAATGTATGTCTAATCACTACTCAAGATGACCCATGGTTATGGCATCGAAGATTAGGACATGCTAATATGAAGTTGATTAAGAATATATCAACAAATGATCATGTTCGAGGTATACCAAAGTTGAATTATCAAAAAGATCATACTTGTGAGACTTGTGAAATTGGCAAGCAAATAAGGGCATCTCACAAATCTAAATTCATGGTATCTACCTCTAGACCTCTCGAGCTATTACATATGGACTTAGTTGGTCCTGTACCCGTACAAAGTCTCGGAGGATGTTCTTATACTTTGGTTATTGTTGATGATTTTTCACGATATACGTGGACGGAATTTCTCAAAGCCAAAAGTGATGCTTTCGAGTCTTTCTCGTCTTTATGCAAAAAGATTCAAAATCAACAAAACAATACCATAGTCTACATAAGAACTGATCATGGTAAAGAATTTGAAAATTCTAGCTTCACTGAATTTTGTGAAGAAAATGGAATTACTCATAATTTTTCCGCTCCATATACTCCTCAATCAAATGGAGTTGTAGAAAGGAAAAATAGAACTTTACAAGAAATGGCAAGTACTATGCTTAATGAATATCGCCGTCCTAAATATTTTTGGGCCGAAGCTATGTCTACTGCTTGTCATATACTAAATAGAGTTTTGTTACGCCCCATAACTCAAAAGACTCCATACGAGCTTTATTTTGGCAAAACTCCTAAACTTAGTTATTTTAGAGTTTTTGGATGTAAATGCTTTATTCTAAACTCTAAAGATTACCTTACAAAGTTTGATCCTAAATCAAGCGAAGGTATATTTCTCGGTTATTCAACTAATAGTAAAGCATACCGAGTATTCAATCTCAAAACTCTTGTGGTGGAAGAATCTATGAATGTTGCTTTCGATGAAGCAAAACCACCCTCGAAGTATATTGATCTTGTTGATAAAGAAGATGCACAACAAGATGGGATTGAAGATGTTATTCGACAATTCGAAAATTTGGACGTTGGGATTTCCCCTCCTAATAATCCATTAGAATTGTTAAATCAAGATGAAGAACTCCCTAAAGAAATTCCTATAATAAGGAGTCATCCATTAGATAATGTTTTGGGTGATTTAAGTAAAGGAGTTCAAACGCGTTCACAAGTTCAAAACGTTGTGAATCATCTTAGTTTTCTATCCCAAATAGAACCTAAGACTGCTAAAGAAGCTTTACTTGACGAGGATTGGATTTCTGCAATGCAAGATGAATTAAACCAATTTACTCGAAGTAAAGTGTGGGAACTCGTTCCAAAACCCGAAGATACTTCCATAATTGGAACTAAATGGGTTTTTAGAAATAAATTAGATGAAAATGGAACGGTAGTTCGTAATAAAGCGAGATTAGTCGCTCAAGGATATACTCAAATGGAAGGTATAGACTTCGATGAAACCTATGCCCCAGTGGCACGAATAGAATCAATTCGAATGCTTTTAGCATTTGCATGTCATAAAGGTTTCAAGGTATATCAAATGGATGTTAAATCCGCCTTCTTAAACGGGATTCTTGAAGAAGAAGTTTATGTAAAACAACCTCCCGGTTTTGAAGATTCTATTAATCCAGAGTATGTATATAAATTATACAAGGCTCTATATGGATTAAAACAAGCTCCAAGAGCTTGGTATGAAAGGTTAAGCAAATTCCTATTAGATAATAATTTTAAGATGGGAACTGCCGATAAAACCTTATTTACGAGACAAGAAAAAGATGATATACTACTTGTCCAAATATACGTAGACGATATCATTTTTGGATCAACCAATGATAATCTCTGCAAGGAATTCTCTGAAAATATGAGTAAGGAATTCGAAATGAGTATGATGGGAGAATTAAATTTCTTTTTGGGTTTGCAAATAAAGCAATCCAATGAGGGCATTCATATCTCACAATCAAAGTATTGTAAAGAAATGCTCAAGAAATTTGAAATGGAAAATGCTAAACCCATTTCTACTCCTATGTCTTTATCGGATAAATTAACGGAGGATCCTAAAGGAATACCCGTTGACACTAAGAAATATCGTGGAATGATCGGAAGTTTATTATATATAACTGCTAGCCGACCCGATATTCAATATAGTGTTTGTAAATGTGCAAGATTCCAAGTTGCCCCTAAGGAATCTCATTTATCCGCCGTAAAGAGAATTTTGCGATATTTAAAAGGCACCGTTGACCTTGGCCTTTGGTATCCAAAAGGTGTACCATTTAACCTAGTATGTTTTTCTGATTCAGATTATGCCGGACATTTGGTAGACAGAAAAAGTACTAGTGGTACGTGTCAGTTCCTTGGTGGATGTTTAGTTTCGTGGTTTTCAAAGAAACAAAATTCCGTATCTATATCCACTACGGAAGCTGAATATATTGCTGCCGCAAAGTGTTGTGCTCAAATATTATGGATGAAACAAACTTTGGCAGATTACAATATTAAATTTGATGTTGTGTCAATTCTATGTGACAATACAAGTGCTATTGATTTAAGTAAAAATCCTGTACTGCACTCAAGGTCAAAACACATAGATATCCGACATCATTTTTTACGTGATCATGTCAATAAAGGCGACATAAAAATGACTCATGTTGAAACTGAGTTTAATATAGCTGACATTTTCACTAAGCCATTAAGTTCCGAAAGATTCGCTAAATTACGATTGGATTTAGGAATGTTGGAACCGGCTAAATAATATTTTGGCAAAATTTATTATAAAATAATAAATGAGTAATGCTCATTATTTCAGATATTTCATGTACTTTAAATATGATTATTAATTCGGATCTTTCAAGTATACTCTAAAAGTTCAGATTTGTCAATAAAGAAATTTATTGATCGGATTTTTCTGAGTCAAAATTTGGGAGTTCATAATTATAATTATATTCATTGTACAAGCAAATAGTAATATTTGTGAGATATCTAAGTATGAGAATTATTCATGAAATATTATGCCAAAATTAATTATATTTATAACATTAATATTTTTGTCCATCAAAACTACTATAAATTTCATTTATGTGGACAAAATCTCTTTAAAAAGAGAAAATACATTTCTGTGCGAATATGAATATACTTTTGTCCTCACACATCAATGATATATTATCCACGGACAAACTTATATCTAAGTTAATAAATCATATTCACATACATGATTTAGTGGAAATAAATCCAAATCAAATATTTGTTTATATATTATCCAATTTATTCAAGTAATCAAATCTTGAGGATAATTTATGACTTATGAATATTTAAATATTTCGAGAATTTAATTTAAGAGAATTAATCTCAAATCTCGAATATTTGAAAATCTTTTACTTGTCCATTTATGCTCAAATATTTTACACCTTGTAATGGACAAAATAGTATTAAAATATTCAAAGAAAATTTTGAATTAATATTTTCATATTTAAAGCTATTTCGAAAGTCTAACTGAGATAGTCTCATAAATATGAAATATTGTCCAACTCACTAAAATAATTTATTTTGGACAATTCTTTTCAAAAATAATCCAGTTATTATTTTCAAATGTTGAAAAATTATTTTCGATTTTCAAAATTATTTATGTATTTATAAAACATTTTCGAAAAACATTTTTTTTCACAAAAATCTGTTTTAAAATCGGGTCAATACCCATTTATATGAGTCAAACCCGACCCAACTTATCTGGTTTAATCTCAGCCATTCATCTAAACGGTTTGGATGATCTGAGCCGTTGGTTTTCATAAATATATAAACAAAAAAAATTACAGCTGCTTACATCATTTTATCACCGCCTCTTCTCGCAGCCTCTCTCGAGTCTCTTTCGTCTCTCTCGTTCTCTCTGAAAACCCTAACATGTTTCCGATCTTTTTCGCTCGTTTTCTTCATCGGAAACTCGATTTCTCCTCAGATACTACTTCCTCTCGATTTATCTCATCGTTTTTGAGTTCGAATCGACTTGCATGTTGGGTTTGGTACAAGAATGCGATCTCATCACCCAATCTCGACATCGATCAATTGATGTCTGAGGTTACTGATGAAATCTACATTGTTTTTAAGCCTAAAAATGTTTTCAAAACACGTTTTTAAGATCGATTTTCAAAAACCCTAATTTCGGTGATTGAGTTTAAGCGCCGATTTGATTTTCACTTCTAAATCGAGTGTTTCTCGCCTTAAAATCACTTTATACACTGATGTTTTTGTGGTTTCAGTGCTATATTTCAAAACCCCCAAATTTGTTCGATTGAGTTCGGAACCCTAAATTTTGAATCGATGAATTTTGGGAAGATTTAATGTATGTCTGAGTTGTTTTGCAGAAATATGATGACTTGAAGGTGTTTAATTGAAGTTGGAGTCCAGTCGACCATGGCTTCATGGAGTTCAAGCGCGTGGCACATCCAATGTGTATGTAATACTTCGATCTATGTATGTAGGTAAGTCTCGAGTGAATATCGACCTCGAGCTCAGGTATATTTCAAAACCCTAATCTTTTATTTGTTTTTTTCGTCTTACTGACACGATTATTAAGTGTTTGCAGGTATAAAGACTTACCTGGCTAATTGGCCAAAAGATTTTGGATATGAATTGGATTTTGGCGCTTTGAATTTTTGAAGTTTAAAAATCAGTTCGAAATTGTGTGGATTAGGTAAGTCCCAAGAAGACACCGAAGCCTTGGGCACTGGTAATCTCTAAACTCTCGAATTTTTTATTATTTTGACTGCTGGATGTTGAAATTTGGTGATATGTGATGTGTTTGTGGCTGTCTTGACTGATATATATATGTATATTTGCTTATATGCTAAGTCAGTTGTCATGAATATTTTATTGCAGTGTTGAATTGTTGTCTGGTATGTGATACTTGGCAGTGACGTGGCCTTTATGTGTATTCATGTGCACCATTAGTTTATATATATATGTATGTATACATGTGCAACTTGTCTTTATTTAGAAATAAGACACACACACACACAAAGCCCTCATATTAAGACCTGGCCCGGGAACCCCTTGAGTTCCTTGGTATCTGGATCACTGATATGCCACGGCCACTTAGTCTTAGGATATAAAATGAATGCTTTCTGGTGTATATATGCTTGTATATGTATGCTTGCTTGGCTGGTGTATGTGATTTGTATAAATGGAAACTCCCCCTTGGCATTTGAGCTGACCAGACCCTTGTCAATCAATCATATAGAGTTTTTCAACTCTTTGAGTATAAGTACATGCTCATTTCTTTGCTTGATTTGACTCTAAGCCTTGGAAGTTGTATTTTATACAAAATTGTGTGCTACTTGTCCCCCCTGCACCTTTTGTAGTATGACATCAGTTTGGAAACATTAAATGCTTCTAACTTTTCTAAAAACTCACACACTTATGCACTTTTTCAAATCAGTGCACTTCATTCAATTTATACTCAAGGTACTACACTATTATATCCAAACAGCACCTTACTTTATACTATAAATAGAATACTCTTGCACTGCATACTTTATAACTTCACTTTTCTAAACCTACTCTGCACTCACTTCTGCATGGATTTCCAAAAGCTTCCAAACCCTAGTTACAAACCACTGCACACACTTCCTCTTCTAAACAATATGGAGAGAAAATATTACAAAAATGCTCCCTCCTCTCCAGTTCACAGAAACAATGTGCACCCTTCCAAATCTTTTAATAAGAAACAGAAGCCTAACCATGCACACAACCATGCACAGAACCTGTACCAACACCCTGGAAACAAAAACACAAACCCTAGAAACCCTAACACTCAATATGGTGGTCCATATACCACTCAGAGTGCACCCATAGCCAAGCCTACTGTCTCTCCCCCTAGGAGCACTCTAGTCAACCCCATAAACTTAGAAAAATTAGAGAAAATGAAAAAGAGTGTGCAACCTGGGATGATGCCTCTAATTCCTCAACAAGGGGTAGTTCATGGTATTTTTATGGCTGGAAAATGGGATAATATGGTTTTCTACAGGGGTCAAAACTATCATACCTATTTGATGGGTGAATTTTATGCAAATATGATTGTTCAAAAAGGTCTTGATGATGTCTTTTTGCTCAACACTGTGGTACATGGGAAAAATATGCTTGTGGATGTTAACACTTTTGCAAGGGCACTAAAACTTGGTTTACAAACTCCTTTTCAGCCTTGTATTAACATTTTTGAAAAATTTGTTTTTCAAAAAAATGAGTTTGAGTTGTTTGTGGGCTTCTTTTGCAATTCTGATGTTCCTGTTGGTTTGTTTGAGGAAGAATGTGCTATTGATTTTAGGCACTTTACACCTATTTACCAACAAGTTGCCATTATAATTAGGGCAAATATTTTACCAAAACCAAAAGAAGCACACTTCTTTGACTTTGTTGATCTTAAAGTCATGTTCCAGTTGGTTACAAATCAAGTTGAGTTTAATATATGCTATGTGATCCTTCTCAACATGATTTATGGTTTTCAAGAAGATTTTATGCCATTTGGTCTGCTGCTTACTGCTATATTTGAGCTTTATCACATCCCTTTGCCTAGAATATTAGCAGAAAGAGTAGAGTACTTGAATATGGCTGGTTTGGTTAGAAATCAAGTTCCTTTAAGTGAATGTAATCCTGTTCCTGCTGTTAGAATTAAGCTAGCCCCTGCTGTGTTGCTTAAGATCCCTCCACCTCAGAATAATCTGGAAAACATGTTAGAGATTAAGACTCTAAACTTTGAGGTTAAGATTCTTAAAGAAAATCAAGAGAAAATGCTGGCTAGGCTTAATGAACTGGAAAATAGGAACAAAGAGGATTCTACTGATGGTAAAAATGAAGGTGTTAGTGAAAGGATTTCTAGACTATTTGATGAAAGTCTAGTTGATGATATGGTTGATGCTGGAGTTCAAACTGAACCCCTTCCTGATCTCACTGATATGCCTGAGGATCTTGGTTTTGTGACTGTGGAAAAGCCTGTTGAGACTTGAAGCTTTCTGGTTATGTGATCATGCTGAGAATCTGCTTCAGTTGTGTTGTTTGCTGCTGTTTGTAATGTCTGTTAGTTGTTTGTTATGTTTTTCAAGGTTTTTGTTCTAAAAATCTCTGTACCAGTTTCAGGTTGGATGCTTCTGGCTAGTCATAGAGAACTAGCTTACCTTGTACTTGCAGGATTCAAGTTCCTTTTGAATCAATATGTGTAATTGATTTAGTTGGAACTAATTTTGATATATATATATATGAAATTCTGCAGTTTATGTGAATGAGATATAATTCTATGTGACTTTATTAACATGTGTGGCTCCTGTGATGTTTTAAAATACTATCAAGTGTGATTTACTTGAATAATCATGTTTTTATGAAAAACTATGTGATACTTATTCTCTTGACTATCTGTGCTGAAAAATGATTACTCTAAGTACTTGTGTTCTCTGGAAATTGAGTTGGCTTTACTCCTGTACAATACTTGGATTCATTTTACTTGCTTAAATCTGTTGAGATTCTCATAAGTTTAAATGTTTAATTTTAAGTATAGATGAGCTGATGGTCAATTGGTTTAAACATGAATCTAGTAAATGTTTGATAATTTCTGGTAATATGCATTCAGGTCTTATGTGTTTGCCATGATTATTTTGTATAAACTGGTCCTTCATATACTTGATCTGCTGAGTGTGCATCAAATTTAGTTATCTGATGTTCATTGATTATAAAAACTCTGTGACACTCTTTGCTGGTTTTATTCAATTAAAATTGTATGGTTGCTTACAGGTTTTAATCGTAGTTCGACTATGTCTTGCAATTCTAGTCCAATGTCGACTATCTTATGTAATTTTGTGTCCAAGATTGACAATCAAAATTATTTATATATAAAATGTCCAATTTTGACATTTCGTCTGTACATTTCATGTCCAAGTTTGACATATGAATTACAAATTCTAACTAATATGCTGCTTTCGATTCAATGAAATCAGGTCGAAAGAAATTGAATTCGATTTATACAAATGAATTCTCGATTAGTTTATAATTAAAAGTTTAAAAGAATCTCTTTGGATTACAATTCTTCGACTAAACACCAATATTAGTCCAAATGTGATACTACTTTTCGAAATTAAAGAAAAGAACAAGAGAAACTGTAACTTACTTCGATTAATTGAGATCACTTCTAAATCGAGTAATACAGTTTGGATACTACAGCAATTATGTTTTCATTACTAATCAAAAGTCGAAATTCGACTAGTTATGGAAATTAAAAGAAAAACTATTAAGGTTTCACATTCAACCAAATGAGAAGCTGTAAAAGAAATCCAAAAGCTTCTACTTCGTTTATAAAATCAGTGTTAAACGGACTTCTTTGCAAAAACAGTTGTGCAAATCAACTAAGCCAAATATAAAAACATTAGACTTATATAATAAGTCAAGCCATCTTTTTAGTTTAATCATAAAAGGACAATAAATCCTTACAGTTATACTCCTTCTCTATCTTTTAAAGAATGCACTGTTTACATCATTATATAAAATTCTCAAAAAGAGAATGTTAGTGCAAAATTAAGGGGAAGCCAACCTCTTTTAAATTATTTTTGGTTTTTATCAACCAAAAGGGGAAGAAGACGTGCAAGTACCATTTCCATTTCTTTTGCACGATCCAAAATTAAAATTTTAGTATACAAAAAGGGAAGAAGACGTGCATATAAAAATTTTAATATTAAATGCACAATCCAATACAAAAATGCGAGAACATTAAAACTTCAATTTCTACTAACTATTTTTGTTTCAGGAAATAATCAAAGGACTTTTCGATACGCAATCAAGAAATCATTGTGAGGATTACAAGTATACTTCCTAAACTCTTTATATGTTATGTGAAAAATATTTTTTAAATTCATGCATACATCAAGGGGAAGCACACACTTGTAAAAATTTAAATTTTAGGTTTGTTTGATAAATACCAAAAAGGGGAAGATTGAAAGGATATCTTCGATATTGATTTATTTTGGTATTTATTAAATAAACGTAAAATTTAAATCACCTAGATCCTCCCAATAGGACATTTAATTTAAATGATTATTTCTAAGTGAAAGGTTAATTTTAGCAAGTGATTTGAAAAATGATTTTCGTGTCAAAAAAAAAAGTTTTAAGATTTTCTGTGCAATATCCATGCTGAGGAATATCGCCATTCTACGATTTTCTCTCTCTTACTATTGCAAAATCAAATTGACATGAAGATGGGAAAAAGGATTTTCACATGTTGAAATTCTTTAAAAGCTTCATGTAACATTATTTTCAAAATCTAGTATTTAAAGTGATTTATTTCTTATTTTAAGGGATAAATTGACTTTAATTACTCAAAAATAAATCTTTCTCTCCAAAAATAATTTTCTATCCAAAAGAAAGATTTACTCTCTCATATCATTAATATTTGGCTTTACAAATATTAATATCCGTTTTTGCAACCTTGTGAAATATTTTCTCTTCGGTTTCTCAAATTACCTATTTTTCAGAGAAAAATATTTTAATACTTAGAATGCTTTCCAAAATTATCAAAATCATGATTTATCATGAATCTTAATATTCTAAGTATTTTGGTTTCAAAAATTAGTCAAGGGTCTACTCGTTTTGACCAAATACTAATTTTTCAGGTTTTCATATATTTCCTTATTTATCAAAGGAAATTATTTTAAATACTCAAATATACTTCCCAACACTCCAAACTATTTTATCTTTGAGGGAATATATTTATAGTATTTATTCAAGTCAAAAGCTTTGTCTAATTCCTTTTACAAATTGTCAAAAGAATTTTCGTATTTTATCGTATCTCGAAAAGCGGTTTTTATCGTTTTAATTCCGGATAAAATACTTCTACTTGCTAGAATGACTTGAAACTTTGGGGATGTCATTTTTATATGTATAGACATGTTAGGTAAAAGTTTCGTAATTTTTCGAGAACTTTCGTTTCGTAGCGTTTTTCAGTCTGTCGTCTCGAACTTCGAGTGAGCATTTGACCAAGCTAGAGTTGACCAAAAATCACCAAACTTCACAGAATTTCATTTTCCAATATTTGGAGATTTATCATATTTTTGGTTGAATTTATTGAAGACTTTCGGAAATTCGTCATATTTATTAAACGATACGTGATACGCATTTATTCGCTAAAACCGAAGCGTTTCTATTGTTTAATATTAATTCAAATCTGATGAGAATAGTGGCACATGCTTGAATTCTCCACCAACCAACAAACTTGGCTCACAATTGACCACATCTCTCTCAATCTCACCATACACTTACATTTAATCCTAACCCTCCATTCTACCTAACCCCTCCTATAAATAAACCCCCACCCCCACCCATTTTTCTCAAGCTAAAAGCCATAGAAGTGCTGAGATTTTTGAAGTATACACTCTCTCTTTCATCTACAAACACTCTCTACAAATACTTCTTCTCTAAAACCTCCATTCTTATATATATATACATATATACACAAGGTTTTAGTTATACAAGCTTTTGTTCATCCAACCAAGCTTTGTCTCACCACTTTAGCTCTTTAACCACTACCATCTTGCCTCCCGAAGGGCTGCCCAAATTCGTCCGTGTGCTAATAGTCCTACCGAACCTCCGGCGAATTTTTCCGGCAAACTTTCCGATCGTTCTCGTAAGTGGTTATATTTTTAGCTTCATAAATCCGTGTCTTAACCGACCATTTTATTTATACAAGAGCTCGTTATTATCATCGATCTACTCTCTACAAAAGCTCTTCATCTCATATCTCTAATAAAAGAGATTTATTATTTCGAACAAATTACATACACGAACTAAAGATTCGTTGTATTCGAAATATACTAACACGAACTAAAGTTTCGTGATATATTTGAGATTTATTATACAAGAACAATTTTTATATCGTACGATCTAATATTCTCTCAAATATATAATACACAAACGAACATCGATTCGTACTATTTTGTATACGAACTAAAGTTTCGTTATACACCTCGAAAAAGAGGATTATATTTGACGACGGTCAAATCGATTTAGTAAAGCTTGATCTAATTCCCTACTAGCACCTTGTGTTCCGTTGGGAAGGAAACGATCTAAATAGTTAGTTATTTCTTTAACATTTATTTAGCACTTATCTTGCCAACTAATCTAATCTAACTTTCCGCAATTAACTTTACTTGTTATTGTTGCCTGGTTAACATCCTACTAGCCCCTTTAGCGCTCCGTGGGAACAATAACCGGATAGGCCTACTATACGTATTTATATACTTTCTGCACTTTATAGTTGTTATTATTATAAGTGTATAAATATTGTATTGTTGGTTTTGCGGAATTTATATTGGCTTGTGCTAAGGTTAAAGAAACTCTCGACTCTCTCTCTACGAACTTTAATTGATTTGATTTAGTCTCTAAAGACTATGTAATAACCCGGATTTTTAAAAATATTTTTATTAATATTATAAATGATTTTCTTAAAAAGAAAGGAATAAGATTTAATATTTTATTCCAGTTAATGAGTTTTCAGAGTTTTATATTTAAACCCGGGTTATTGTGTTATTGATAAATAATCGTATTTTCAAAACGGATTTTCATATATTATTTTGAAAATTCTGTATGAATATTATGTGGATATATGTGTTATGTGATTAAGTGGTATTGGTGAGTTTGTTTGTTAATTAGTTATGATTAATTATTAGTATTATATGATTAATATATGAATTTTTGTGAATTTTATATTATCTGGTTTATTGCGTTAACTGCTCATATGTGTTCGTAATTGAGAAATTTCAATTTCTATATGCTCAGGAGAAAATATAGTTTATTTGGATATTTTCATATCGATTTATGGAATATTAGATGATTTTATAATCGATTTACGGATTTAATTGCGTATATTTATATTTAATTATTGATTATTTGATTTCCGTAAAACCGTTCACTCGTAACGAGGTAGCAAATTTTCTTCCCGGAATTTTCGACAAAACTCACCTTTAGCCTAATTTGAATATTCCGGACATTTTTCGTGTTTTGACTTTTTCGATCCGGAGTACGGTTTTCCCGGGAGTCGGTCCGGCGGAGTTTTTCGGGTATTGTAATTGTCGATAATTACCCAGTTTGTCTCGATAAACGTGAACCGAGATATTTTCTTCATCCTTATCATGTAATAATTGCAGTGGGACCCGCAGACCAATAATTGAGTTAAAAAGCCCCGTTTTGATGATTATCTCGAAAACCAGTACCGATTGGACCCCGCTTTATTAGTATAAAGCTATTAAATACGTATTTTCATGCCATAAACGATCCAAAGGGGTACCAATTATTTGTAAATATAAATAGACCTTTCTAGAGCTTATTTTCACCCGTAAAATCATTTCACCAGTTTCTCTGCACGAATTCCGAGAGAAACCGAGCGGTGTTCTTCGTGTTCTTCATAATCAAACGTGGATTTGAAGGCGTTATTGGAGTCAGAATCAAGCGTGCGAATAGTCAAATCGAAGATATCGAAGAGTAGAATCTATATCTGCAATCAAAAACAACATGAGATTCACAGGTAGGGAGTAATTGAGGTTTTAAAATTCGAATCATTATGATTTAAATAGTGAATTTTTGCAAACGTGATTGTTTGATTGTTTTGATGATTCCATGTTGTAGAGCATGTTTTTCTCGTCGTTTTGGTATATTATATGTTGATTTTTGAGTTCCATAACACCTAGAAAAGTGGGTTTGATTATTTAGCTTGTTCTTGAATGTTCTTGGGAGATTATGAATGTTTTCAATTCGAAATTAGGCGTTTTCAGTTTAGGAATTCTGGGATATGGTGTTATATACCATTAGAAAGAGCGTTTTAAGAGGAATCTATGCATGGGTTCAAAACAAGGGAACGAAATGTGTACAGGCCGGCCGGAGTTCGCGAAGAACTCGACGGCGGCTTGAATTTTCAGCCTTTTTCCGGCTTATTCTTGCTTTGTTTGTTGATTTTAATGGCACGATTAGCTTCCTGGCAGCGGGAGGTTGAGTTCTGGAGTTGTTGGGAAGTGTTGGAGGCCGGAAACGGCTTCTCCGGTGAAGCCGACGTCGAGGACGTCGGCGGTGTAAAAACTTCAGTTAGGTCCCCAAACTTTTGGGGGCGATAAAGTTTTAGTACCCTAGTTTCGGTTCTGTCATTCTCGACACCAAACTTTTCAATGTTTACACTCGGCACCCCGAGTTCAAACTTTTGAATATTTACACTTTAAACCTTTTTATTTTAATTTTCAAAAATTGTTTTATTTAATTATTTTAAATTTCAAAAATTGTTTTTAATTATTTGTTTATTCAGAAATAAATCTAATTTGATTTATTAATTAATTTTAATTAGTAATTAATTATTTAATTGGTCAATTAATTTAAATATTAATTGATTAATTAATTTAATTAATTATTAATTGATTTTAATTGATTAATTAATTGGATTTAATTAATCCTTTTTGATTTAAAAATTCCGAAAAATAGTTTCGAGCTTTAAAATATTTTTCCAAATTATGTTCAAGGCTCGACAATTGTTTATGAATGATTTCAAGTCCAATTTCAAGTATTTGGGACTTGATTATTTATCCGAAAGGTGATTCTTTTATCGATTTTAATTTCGAAAAATGTTTAAAAATTCCAGAAAATTCCCGAAAAATCATTTTTAACCCAAGAATTGATTTGACATCAATTGGGGTGGGAAACCTTATGTGCTATATGAAGATTATTATCTATTTGATGTGTTATGTGCCGATAGAGAGTAAGAAAACAGTTTTGTTCATAACTTTTGACTCGTAATTCAGAATGGAGTAAAACGAAAAAGGGATTAAAGCTTATAAAGTCTAGTTTAATATATCATAATAATATGATGGAGTTGAGAATGTGAATAATTGTTGTTAAATGTGCAGAATGTGATTATATGTTATTTAATTGCTATTAATTGATGATTACGTGTATTCTTGATGTTATATACATGAAGAATGACTTATATGACGTAGTGTCATGTCTTGACTGATATGAGATAAGAACATATGGATTATAGTGATTGGATGTGGTTGGTTGATTGTTGATTGAGATAGGGTAACAGGTGGATAGTCTAATAAATAGACGAGACGATGTCGGATTTTCGATAGGATTTGTATGATATTTAATTGATAATATGTTATGTGGAATATGACTTGACTATATGGTAGAATCAAAGCATGCTTATGTGTTACGTGGTATCTGATAAGTTTAAAGGGGTATATAAGTGGATATCGATATACGTGATATGTATATGCGATAAATTGATTAGTGATTATAGTATTATTTTATCCTCGTAAAGGATTTGGACGAGACGTGTACGCTCGAAGACATCAGGAAGTCGAAATGGTATTGCAAAGCGAATAAGGGATGAATCGAGTAAGCGAAGCGAAGTGGCGAATAGAGTATAGCTAGAGATGGTCTAGAGATTACGAGATGCATAGACTGTGAAAGTGGAAAGATGAGATAGAGATGTGAGACTGGAGTCAGATTTAAGGCAAGTATCCTGCACCCTGCTTTTGGATATATTGCATATTCTGATCCATTCTTTTTATATGTGTTGCAAGTATCCTATACTCTTCTTTTGGATATCTTGCGATTATTCTGATCCATTCTTTTCGAATGTGTTGCAAATATTCGTTCCTTTCTTTTTCATATTTGGCAAATGCAAATATTCTTATCCATCCTTTTCTAATCCTCGAAAATTCAGATAATTTCCGTTTTACAAATTAATTCGAAGTTCAGATTGTCATTGAAGCATGTGTTGCTCAATGATAGTTAGAGCTTTGAATGAATTGGGATCTTCTTGATTATTCAAACCGCCATTGTCATGCTGGTTTAGCAGGCTAAACTCAGTTGAATAGCCGATAATGGAGGATATTGAATAGTTAGGGATTTCCTGAACTATGATTTATGGAAGGATGGACTGTGACTTATGGAAAGTTATTATCAAAGTTTGATTTGGAATTATTCAGTGGTTGATGATGATTATGATTATGTTCTGTTAACTTACATTGGCTTCTTGAATTGAATTATGGAATTGGATTATTGTTTTTATAAAAAAAAAATTATGTGAACCAAATTAGTGGTCAGACCAGATTCGTGGTCATGCTAGGCCAATGAGTGCCTTGGATCCTGTGATAGAGCATGGCGGGGCCTGCTCGGGGTTAGGTATGACTGATCAGCATCCTGACCTTGGTTTTTAATTAAAATGTGATAGTCCAATTCAATAATTCTCTTATGAAGGATTGAATTCCTCAGGTTTCCATTGCTGCAAAGTATTGTGATTCTTTTACACAATACCTGAATTTGTGAATTCAGGTTGAATCTTTTATATCTTGAATTCGTGATCTTCTGTTATATCATTTCAGAATTTTCATTGTTTATTATTACTTGCTGAGCATTGTTGCTCACTCTTGCTATTCCTTTCTAACCATTTCAGAAAGGCTGAAAGATGAGATGATTGGTTGAGATTGTGAATAAGGCTAATGTTAGACGAGGAGACAGAGTTGAGGATCCAGTGGGCGAGGAGTGTTCAGGAAAGTGATGAGATTGGTGCAAGCTAGAGTGTAAGTCATAGCTGGAATGGCTGACAGTGATTCTTCTTATCGAAGATGATCTGACTTGGTAAGAGATGTTGTGTAATATTAGTGGTGGATTCTAATTTCAATACTGTAACCTGGAAGCGATCCTGTTGTTTTTGGGGGTTAAAAATGTTCTCTTTCGAATCATTTATTAAATTTTAAAGGTTCTCTGGAAATTCTTTTATTATGGTTTTCAAGTTTGAAATTCAGGTTTTGAAATCGTCTGATTTATGTTCTCATTCAAATCTTTTATTGAATGTTTTCAAGTTTTAAATTCTTTTGAATTTTCATTATCTTAAAAAAAAAAAAAAAAATATATATATATATATATATACAGGTTTCCAAAAGTGTTTAAAAATGGGTTTTATGTGGTGACGTCAGAATCCAGACCCCCGGATTCTCGGGCTGTCACAGACTATAAAAGAGAAGAGTTATATTGAAAAGAAGCAAGGACTTCTCGTTTATATTACTTCGAAAATAGACGTATTTTCATATAACGAAGTAATAATATAAGTCTTGTGCCATCGAGCCTAAATAGACTTAAAACTCCGAATAAAATTTATTCGATCTACACGGAGTTTATAAATACAAGTATTCTTTGATTCTTCAAGATCGTATATTTAACAAAGAAAGAATACTTTTACTCCACACATATATTGGTTTTATTTGGAGTAAAAATAACGTATACTTCGATTTAATATTTGTGATTCGAAAAGTATACAAGTTATAAATATTCATTGTTGAATATTACTACACTCGGCCTAGACATTTCTAGTCCAAAAACCTTTTTATAAACCCAAGTTATTTGTCGTAGATATTGTTTTCTGAATTTTGTAGTGAGGAAAAGTGAAGTGAGGTGATCTTCGTTTCAAGACCCAAGTCCTAGGCGTGCTAACGGGGAGTTAGTCGTCTTCGCACCGTGAGGAAGAGGAAAGACCCAAGACCTAAGACCTTTGTCCAAGACCCGCAAAAGTTTAGAAGTTCAAAGACTACACCCGGGGTACAACGACTTTGAGGAGGTGACGGGGAGTTACGCTCCAAGACGAGTCTTGTAAGTTTACATTTATAGTGAGGAGGTAACGGGAAGTTACGCTCCAAGATATATATTTGTAAAGGCTTCTCCGCCTACTGTAAAGGAGTATCTTTATAGTAGAGAAAATCTCGAGTCCGGGGAGGAGCTCGGGGACTGGAGTAGGGGTGAGTGGACTCCATCGGTTGAGTTAGCCACCGCGAACCAGGATAAATCCTTGTGTGTGGTACTTTACTTTCTTTGCTCTTTGCTTCCGCACATATATACTGCTCATCTCTCGATACAAGTTTTAAAAAGGCGATAAACTTTTTATTACACCGCATAAATTTTTAAATTGGTGATTAAGCTATTCAACCCCCCCTTCTAGCTTAATTAACCTCGTATCGGACCTAACAATATAATAATAGATGCATGATTAATTCACTTTTTAAAATATTTAATTGGTATCTCTTTTTGATGCTTTATTGATGTTTTATTTGCGAATTAATTGTGATGTATTGGCACTGGTGAAATATTGTTGCATATTTCTTAAAACTACTAGTGCTAATATATTTTAGGTGTTTAATATTCTGAGTACAAGGGAGACAACAAAATATTTATTCTGTCTCGTATTTATGTTCTGGAGTGGTGAGTTTCTGTAAAGAAATTTCCTTATCAATTGATTTCAACAATTGGTATCCACTACTCTATTTTATAAATATTTCTTAGAATATTTTGCATCTATACATGTAGCGTCATAAGACGAGATATTGATTATCTTGTATTTGTGTACTTGGTGATCTTTGTCACTTGCAGCGTCTGTTTTGACGATGTGCTAGTATGAGGCCTTTTCACTAATTAGTGTGGCGAGTGCTTTATACACTGTAGCGCATAAATTTTCTTGTTTCCTTTTTAAAATTGTAGTGAGAAACAGGAATCTGTGTCTTTTTCAAAGACAAGTTCATTTAAACCTTTTATGCATAGATTCAGACTCTCGTACTCAAACTAGTTTTTAATGGAAAACTTTGATTCTTTCATCGGTAGTGATTGTCATTCTTTATGAAAATCATTTTTACAATCACAACTGATTCATTTTTCCTCAAAAGATTAAATGCAATGCTTTCATTCAAAATCATAGACTTTCCAAAGTGCATTTATATCTCATTCTGTTCTTCAGAACTTTATCAGCCTCTTGGCTTTCCTAGATAGTCATAAGGTTGAAAACCAACAATCTTTATCCCAGACTATAAAACCAAATTCAGAACACATCCCAACTTTCCCCATGGAGTAATAAGGAACTTATTAGACTAGAGGTCAATGAGGGAGAAACTGTACTCGTTGCAGCAAATAAGGATGTGAGGGATAGTGTACCCACAGCTCTACCTCTCAAGGAGAAAAGGTGTTTTCAAACTTGAGGTAACTGTTGCTCATCTGTATTCTCCCAAAAGAATATAGAGCTGAAAAGGCAATAAAACAGTCTCTGGAATCATTTTCTCAACAGGATGAGTCCATTGAAATTCGCTCGTCAGCCAGAGCATCTTGTATTGAGTCAAGCACATCATCAGTAATCACTCTGATGAAGAGCCTAAACAAAAAACCTTATGGACACAATACAAAAGAGTGCACAGTAAGGTTAAAGGTTTTGTTCTAGAAGCAACTTCTTCATTTACCATTTTACGGTAGATAAGATGGTTGATGCCTTTACAGGTGTAAGGAGGAAACGAGGATCTCAATTGCCAAATCTTCAGGATTCTCGTCTCCCTCCCCAGATAAGAACAGATCTGGATCCAATCGGAATGGATTTCCTATTTATAGGAGATCGGCAACTCTCTGACTATGAGTCAATTTATTGATGAGTCGGTTGAGGATCGGGGATTTACGAAACCCCATTGCACCGCCAGTGACCTCTCTTGAAGGGGCTATGGTGATTTTCTCATGCAGGTACAGAAGACCATACTTTGAGTGCTGAGAGAAACACTGTGAGCCAAACACTGAGAGTTAAACACTTGGTGAGATTCTGAGAAGAACCAGTTAGATATCTGAATGAGAAATATGTGAGCATGAGTGAGTGCAAACACATAGGAAATTGAGAAGAGTGAAACACTTGTGAGGTACATATAATAATAATTGGTATTGAAAGCTCACAAGTTGTTGAAAGAATTGACGGAAGCAACTACGGTTCATTCCATTTCACGGTGTGAATTTATGGTTGATGATTCTCTTGAATCAAGTGTCTTCACAGACATTGAGGAGGACTTAGGCCTTTGCCATAATTAAGCCTTTGTCTAACCTCCCAGAGCAAACAACTCTGGATCATTAATTGGATAAGCCACTTAGTGGTTGGCAACTTGTGGACCATGATTCGGATTTATCTGATGAGTCTACAGGGACTGGGAATTACGAACTCCCATTGCACCACCGGTGACCCCCTTTAAGGGTGGCTAAGGTGATTTTCTTGCAGGTACTCAGCATTTTGGAAGCTCAGTATTTGTGTGGAGGGATATACTTACAGAACTCGTGAGTGACACCCTTACCCAAAAACCGAGAGAAAATTGAGTGTTGAGTGATACACCTGCAGAACATTTTAGTGAGACACCCATTAATTACCAAATTTATACCTAAAGACAAAGTGGATGTTGTTACTGGAATATCAGTTTTACTCATTACTTTTCCGTTTGGAACCTATTCTTTCAGCATAAGGACCAACCCAATCAAAGTAAACCCTTAATCTGAACTCTTTCTTCGACCCCAGCTTTAGCGTTGTTTAGTTCTCTACGGGGATATTATCTTTTGGTACAGGATGTATTGGACACGTTCCTTGACCATATTTGATACCACATATCCTCGGAGGATTCCACAACTAAGGGGGAGAATATATTTAGGGGGAGAATATATGAAAGGAGGAAGAAAAAGTAAGTTAGCTTTCTTTAGCTGTCTACAACTAAGGGGGATTAAACTACTCTTTAGTTGTGTACTACTGAGGGGGAGATTCTTCTTTCAACTAAGTTGGAGAATTGATCTTTCATCTAAGGGGAGACAACTACTTATCACTAAGGGGAACCTGATCAAGGTAACTGGAGGAGAAGTATAAGGTGATACAATTATTCTTCAGTAAGTGGTAGAAAGGAACTTATTCATTACCACTGAAGAATTCAATGAAGCTGCTGATTGTTCTTTGCATAATGGAATGTTTTGAATTCTCTTCAAGACAGACTATGAGGATTATCTGGCAGGTAAGCAAGAACAAGAGAAATAAAGGTGATATGCACATTTGTTATTTCTATTCATGAAATCTGGAAATGTACTATATGATCCAGAAACTTTGTAGCATTATTTACTAGTCCAGGACTTTACTTTTTCTAGTGTTAGTTGAGTTATCCTCCAAAGGATTTGCTTGTTATGATTAACAAACAAATAGGGGGAGATTGTAAGTCTAAATGTAAAGACAACCCTATCTGTTACATAGGGATGATAACTCAACAATAGAACAGGACAAGTAAATAACACTACGCCTGCACCGGAATCGGAAAATACGAAGACAAAGGTTGAAGAAGCCATCTACAGTCTTGAAGGAATAAGTTCACTGGAAGAAGTTCATTAATATGTTCATGCCTCAGTGAAGAATAAAGATTGAAGTATTCAAGATTGTGGAAGCAATGAAGATGTTGTCCAAGTACTCGAAAGATTTCAGTGCAACCCCTGAAGCAAGATATTTTTATATATCTTGGTTGGTTATTTATAATCAACAAACTGAAGCATAAACTAACCCGGAACCGACTGATCAATGTTTGCTGACAAAGACGGTACAATGTTTAACTTCAGTGTTAGTCGCTTGTGAACCAGACCAGTGCACTAAGCGTCAGCACGTACGGAGCTTTGCAAAGTATTTATCGATCGAAGAATTGATCCAGTCATATCAAGTCATTTGTTCCAAAGCCAAGCCAAGCCAAACATCAGCTATGCCAAAGTCTCTGCTCAAATCCATATGTCAAGCTTCCACACAAAGCCATCTCAGGAAGTGACCTATCTTTTATATGTGTGCACTTATATATTTGTATATGTACAAATATATTTATATATATGTATATATGTATATTTAATTAAATATAATATATATAATATATATGTATATATGTTTTTTTTAAACATATGTATATGTATATTTATATGTATGTATATTTAAATAAATATATATGTATATAGTATATGTATTTATATTTTACATAAGCAATTATATAATTAAGTGTATATATATATTATATTATGTGCATAAATATATTTATATTTAGAGAGAGCTATATATATCTTTATATATATATTTATATTAATATTTACACATAGTTATATGTATATTATATATATTTAAATATATGAGAATATATTTAAATATATGTGTATATATATTACTATATGTTTATATAAATATTATATATGTATATATTCATATATACTTTTCTTTATATATTTATGTTTATATTTATATTTATAAATAACTATATATATATATCTCTATATATATTTATATATATTTACATTTGTATTTACATATAATTATATATATTATATATATTTAAATATATGAGAATATATTTAAATATATGTACATATATTATTATATGTTCTTATAAATAAAATATATATGTGTGTATATATTTATATATACTTTTATTTATTAATATAAGAACAACATAATATATTATATTATATATATTATGCATGCATGTGATGATGTCAGGTGTCTAGGGCACCCTAGGGTTTGCATGTATATGAATATTATATACACACATGCAGAGGAGAGATAACAGTGAGATTCTTCACTGTTGAGGCGCAACTCCACGTAACCAGGAGTGATAAGAGTGTGTACTGGGGTGATGCTCCAAGCGCAACTTGATTATTCAAGTAAAAGGCCAAGGCAGTTTGTCTCACACATATATATACAGAGTGGAGCGCAAGTTCAAGTCTCTTTTAACCAAGGAGAGAGAACAGGGGATGTCTAAGGCGCAAATTCACATTACTTGGATTTATTCTAAGTAAAATATCAAGGCATACACTCCCTGAGGCGCAAGTACATTAGTGGCGCAAGTTTGAGTGACTTGGAATTTATTCTAAGTCAAAAAACACTTCCACTGGAACACAGAAGGCGCAACTTCACAAAGTTGGCGCAACTTTGTGTTAACCAGGAGAGAGAGAGGAGTGACAACAGTGCTATACAGTGGAACTATGGCGCAACTTCCTCCAAGTGCAAGTTCATGGCTTTTGGCGCAACTACACTTTACTTAGAATAATTTTCTAAGTATACAAGTGACCCTTGATGATCATTCTTGGCGCAAGTTCACTCCCCTGGCGCAAGTTTGGCTTCATGAAGTTAACTAGGGTTAGTTAATGAGAAGTCTATAAATACTTGAGATGTGTGTTCATTATTAACACACACTCTTCACCACCTTTATGGTGGAATGGCTTTGTGCCTTGCACACTACTACACACAAATAAATCATAGCTTAGTTTTGTAATATATATATATATATATATATATATTTAGAAGCTAGGGTTTGTGAGTGTACGTAGTAGTAGCCATTGTAGCCAACCTTCGGGTTTGGATTTATAGCACCCTTCGAGGTATTTATCAATATACAGATATACCTTGGAAAATATTGTGTGTTGGTTTAATATTTTCATATCCTCAGAAACCGACCCAATAAATATCCGGAACACGAAACCCATTACAGAACTGCAATTTATTTATCCGCAAGATTCGAAAGAATTTTTAAAATTGTAGTGAGTATCGTATTCAACCCCCCCTTCTACGATACTTTGGACCTAACATCCTCTGTCACAGATCTGACTGACAGAAAGTAAATTGTGTTTTAGCCCTTGAACAAGAGCTACATTTGAGATGATGACATTTCCAAGATTGATGTTGCCATATCCCAGAGTCCTTCCTATGTTGCCATCTCCATAAGAAACACTTGGGCCAGCTTTCTCCACAAACTCTGACAGCAGGGCCTTGTTTCCAGTCATGTGTCCTGAACATCCACTGTCCAAGACTAGGATATTCTTCCTGTTGCCCTGCAATCACAAAGACCACTAATTGTTAGTTTTAAGGACCCAGACTTGCTTGGATCCCTTGGCCTTATTAAGTTTGTTAGCCTTTGCAGCGGAATTATTATTATCAGAGTTTGAGCTAACAGACTTTGGAACAGAGTTTGTACTAGAAACAGATTTTGTACTTGCAGAGTTTTTATTAACCTTTTTCAAAGAAGGTTTCAATTGATAATAATCATAATACAAACTATGATATTCTTTGCAAGTATAAATAGAATGCCATAAGCTACCACAATGAAAACATGGATCTTGTGGTTTATATCTAATACTACTTTTTCTAACTCCAGACTTTGTAGGTAAGGAGTTAATGTCCTTGTTCTTCCTGCAAAAATTAGCAAGATGATTAGTATTTCCACAGTTATGGCATGTCTTCCTAGGTGCATTTGGAATAGGCATGTAGTTATTACTCTTGTCTATTCCAACCTTGCCATTTCTATTTTTCCTAGGCTCCTTGTCCTTGTTATCAGACTTTACCTCTTTAAGCTTATGCTTGAGCTGTTTCTGAGTCATCAGTCCTATGTTAACCTGTTTGGGCTTATCAGATTTTAAATTGTTGTTAATCTCTGATTCTGGTCTACTCTGTTTAGACTTAGAGGATTCAGCAACAAATTTAACAGGTTTAACCTTAGGTTTTAAAGTTTTAACAAACTCTGTTTTTGATGACTCAGCTTCTGAGTTATCAGTGTAACCTAGCCCCTTCTTCCAGTTTCCACTACCTAAGATATCCTGAGTAGTTTTGCCTGAATTAGTCCATGTCTTAATAATATCCCTTTCCTTAGCAAGTTCTGATTGAAGAGATGCATACCTCTTTAATAGTTCATCTTTGACAATGACAGCATCATCTCTCTCTTTCTGAACTTCTAAGATCTGAACTAATTCTTTTTCTAGATAATCATTCCTTTTCTTTACACTTAGAGTTTCAGATTTTAATCTTTCATTCTCTAAAGTCTGATCTCTAAAGCTGATATGCAAAGTTTTAAGGAACAATCTTAACTCAGTTATATCTTCAGTATCAAAGGCAAGAGTAGAATGAGGTACCTTAGCAGTAGATTCAGAGTTGTTGTCAGTGTTTGCCATCAGAGCATAATTGACTTCTTCCTCTGAATCAGATGTATCTGTCCAGTTTCCTTTCTTGGTGATAAAGGCTTTTTCCTTTTCTTTCTTGGCTTTCTTGCATTCAGATGCAAAGTGACCCTTTTCACCACAGTTGAAACATGTATACTTGTCAGTTTTTCCAGCTTTTCCTTCCTTGCCCTCATTCTTCCTGAAGTTCTTCTTATCATAAACTCTGTCAGAGTTTCTGTCTTTCCTTGAGAAACTTTTGCCTTTGTTGAACTTTTTGTAAGCCAACTTCTTGAAGCTTTTCACCATCAATGCTGCTAACTGCATCATCTCATCATCACTTTCTTCAGAGTCTGAGGGAACATCAGAGTTTGAGTCATCAGTGTTTGATGACTCAATGTCAGACTTTGTGACATGAGCTTTTCCTTTGCTCTTAGCAGCTTCCTCTTGAACTTTTAGAGCAACAGACTTTGATTTGCCTGCATGACGTTTGCTCCTCTGCTCCATCTCAAGTTCATGAGTCTTCAGTCTTCCAAAAACATCATCAAGAGACATTTCTCCAAGATCAAGATTGTCTCTTATTGTAGTGACTTTCAAATCCCATTTTTCAGGAAGAGCCAGAAGGAATTTGAGGTTTGAGTCTTCAAGATCATATTCCTTGTTCACCAGAGATAAGTCATTCAACAGTTTGACAAATCTGTCATACAGATCTGTCAAGGACTCATCAGATTTTGAGTCAAAGTGCTCATACTCCTGTGTAAGGATGGTTTTTCTGTTCTTCTTGATGGCTTGAGTTCCCTGACATCTGGTTTCCAGAGCATCCCAGATTTGTTTAGCAGTTTTGCACCCAATCACCCTATTAGACATTGCATTATCAAGGGCACTGTGCAGAAGGTGTTTCACCTTTGAGTCTTTACCAATTGACAAGATATCCTCAGGGGTATAATCTTTCTTGTCTTTTGGAACCATCTTCTGAGGCTCATCTGCAATCCCAACAGAGAGCTTGGTGGGCATGTGTGGTCCATCATAGATCCTGTCAAGGTATTCTGGATCGACAGAGTCTAGAAATATAATCATTCTCTCTTTCCAGACTGGATATTCAGATGCCTTAAGGACTGGAACTCTAAAAGATGAAACTTGTGATTTTTCAGACATGATTGTGATTAAGATCTCACTGTAGTTATCTTAACAGAGCTGGCTCTGATACCACTTGTTAGGTCCTATAAACTCACTATATAAGTTGATATAGTGAACACAATCAATAACACAGTATGACAATATAAGAGATTGAAAGCAGTAAACTCTTATTCACAAAGCTTGAATGGTTACAAAAACTCTCTCAGTGATTTATATATTATCACTAAGAGCTGCTAGGGTTCTATATAAATATACTCGATAACTCAACTCGTATAGAGTAACCCTAATCAGTGTTTATATAGACACAGTTACAAAATCAATCTCTGATTTGATATCCTATAAATCAGCTATGTATTCTATCAATCAAAGATTGCTACTGTTTTCTGTTTGGTTTCCATAGTCAGCAAATCACTCCTCCGCTTCTATCCTTCCTTGAAGTATATCCGCTTCTGAGCTCTTTCCACGTGTAAACTCTGATGAGTCTTGACTATGTAAACTCTGATCAGACTTTATCAAACTCTGGTCAGACTTTATTAAACTTTGATCAGCTTCCAGCTTAAACTCTGATCACTCCTGTTCTAAAACAAACTTTAAGAACATTAGTAATCATCAATTATATCTAACATAACTATTATATTATTTTCAGACTAATCCCTTAATAATAAAAGAATCGTGATAAACTTATTGCATATAAAATGTAACAAACTACTCCCTCCATTCCAAAATAATAGTCGCTTTGACATCTCTATTTTTATTTAGAAAAAGAAAATTTCAAAAATAACATGTAGAAGTATGTTTTTTTTGCATATCAAAATACGTGCATAAAGTCAAAGCGACTATTATTTTGGAATGGAGGGAGTAATAAAAAATATACATGTTTTACAAGATTTGTGTAAAAACATAGATTTGTGTGTGGATTTCAACGCATACCACCACTTCACTCTAGTATCAGCAAATACATGGGGTGGGGGTTGAATCGTTCTTTTACAGATTTTTGAGTGATTGATTCTGCTACTTATGAATGGTTCAGTTGATAAAATTTATGGGCCAAACAATCTTAATCAACTGAATCGGTAAAATTGAATTCTATGCAATCACGACCAAATATAAGTTTTTATTTAGTGTTAACATGTTGTTTTTTTACGAGTTTTTACATATCGGGTAGACGGTGGTGGTTTAACTGTGGTTCGCGGTGGTGGCTTACGGTTGTAATATTTTTGACTATAATTTTGACATAATTTATGATTTCAGTTTTGTAGAATTGAATTTAATTTTCAATTTTAATTGTCTGCATTTAATTTTAATTATTCTGATTGATATTAAAGGTAATTGTATCATGTAATATTTCCTTTAATAGTGATTGACTCTTTTTCATTTTTTAACTTTTGATATTAATCTTTTTAGTAATTGTTATAATAACTTTTTTAATAATTATTATATTAAATTTATTGATTGATGTTATTCTTAGACTCTAAGGACTTCATACAAAAATTTTAATTTCCTTAATTGGAATTTCTTTTATCTAATTAAATTGATTCTCTTGTATATATGGAAATTATTTGAATTTTTTTGAAAATGTCTTGCTTCACATTTAAATCAGTTAGTGTGTTAATTGTGTCTCTATTGATGGTTAATTATGTACCATTTATGGGTGGCCATGATTGATGTTATATTTTTGCGAGGCAATTACGTGCCACTTTGTTGGCTACAATTATTTGCTACTTTATTGGTTTGTTAATAATTGTTATGTTATATCTTCGGTGTATTTTCTTATTCTTTAGTGTCTCACTAAAGAGCCACATTTTATTGAGACTTTATTTAATTTCCTTTTCACTACCTGAATGATATACCCATGATGTTAATAATTATTAATTATTGGACATATTATCTTTTATTTTTTAATAATATATAATCAGTTATATATGGACTTATATTCTCCTTGTTTCTTTTGTTTATATTTTCAGGATGTTTGGAAGAAGACGGGTTTTTTTTTTCAGACATTAAAGTTTTATTATCTAAATTTCCCCGGTCATCTTGAATGTCCGATGGTTAGATGATAAACTTTCTTGAATGAAAGAATTATCGCGGTGAATTGTCGCTTCATTTTTGTTGAGATTCATTCTCATTATAAAAAAAAAAAAGCACATTCAGCTCTATTAAGTAAAAAACATATGAGCCCTAAAGAGCTACCACCGCATATCTCTTAAATTATTTTTTCACAATAAAAAATTACCTCCCTCCAATTTACCTCCACTTTTCCCTCTCTTTTAATTTCACTTCCCTCTTTTTTGTTTTATAGTGGAGCTGAATATTAATACTTCCCTCTTTTTTTTTTTTATAGTGGAGATGAATATTAATAGGTTGGTTCAACTGGAGAAAAGAGAGGATTTATATCCTCTTGGTCACAAGTGTGACTTTCGAAGGGAGCAAAATTTGTAATTATTCTTCCTGGACCAGAGCCTGTCGCTTAATTGCGGTTTACCTGGTTCGCGTAGTTTGCAGTGCGCACCTGAAGGGTAGCGGCGGCGGGTTCCTACGTAAAAAAAAGAAATTAATACTTCCCATTTTTTGTTATATAATGGAGCTCAATATTAATAAAATACGAAATAGAGAAGAGATATAGAGAATATTGTTGAAGGTTACTGTTCATATTATATTTAGGAGTCAATTACGAGAGTCTGGAGATGCTCTAATAGAACATTAACACTAAGAGCATCTATAATGGGCTCCTCAAACAAGCTCTTCACTTCAAAATTTATGAGGATATGAAAAATTAGAACTCCAATCTAAAATTTATAAAAATATAAAAACCTAGAACTCCAATGGGCTCCAATAGCCCTAAAACACGCCCTTGTTTCTTCTCCTCCCTTTGCCCTAATTTCTCTAGCTTTTCTTGTCGTCGCCGTCTGGGGCTTCCATCGGTTTTCACCGGTGGAAAGCCCCCGAATCAGTTAATTGCTTTGTTTTCTTTTTAGTTTTCGAATAATACTTTTTCTCGAGAAATTTAGATCTAAAACCATGCGGAGATTTCGCTGTCTCTCGTCCAAGCGGGTGGGTTTCAGTCCGATTTTTCTTGTTTTTGTGGTTCTGCTCTGGATCTATTCTCGGGAGAATTCTTAGATCTAAAATCATCGGAGATTTCGCTGTCTTTCTTCTTTCCGGTGGATTTTCAGTCCGATTTCTCTTGTTTCTGTGGTTTTGCTTCAGATCTGAGGTTGTTTTCTCTCCCTGGTGAGAGTTTTGTTTTTCGCTTCTTAATTGTAAGCGGGGTATTGATTTGGTGATGGAAGATTATATGGAATCGCAGTTTTGGTCGATAGCTCAAACGATAGCTCTATCAGGGCATGATGAAGAGGGTACCAATAATTCAACGAGGATGCATGAAGCGGGTACTTGTATTTGTATATACATTTTCTTCAAAATATCGTTTAACTGTCTCTTTACGAGAACATGCGATTGCAATTTACTGTTTGTTCGACTCGATCATTGGTGTAGATGCCGTGTGGCTTTTTATTATTAGATTAACACCTTCGTTTCAAAAAAAAAATAAAAAATTTAAGAGCTTCATCTCTCTTCTTTCTTTAAACTTTGTTTAAAGAGCATCTAGGCGCTCCTAACTTATTTTCATCGAATAAAATAATCACTTCTTTTTATTTGTATTTACTTCTCTCTAATTCTCTCTCAACTTTTCTCTCAAATAATAGTAATAAAATATGAGAGTTGTCACGATATTCAATATATTAACTTATTAGGAGCCACATATTATATTATTTTTAAAGAAGGATTTAAGATGACAATCGGAGCTCTAATTTTCATAGCAGTCCAAGTAGAGTGTACTCCAAGCGTCGTTTAGTTTTCTCTGATTATATCTTAGAGAACAGCTATGGCACCAAGAAGAGTAATCGAAATTCTCGTTTCTTTAAGACTTTTTTTATTAAGTTTATGTTTAACGGTTGAGTGATCAGATGATTTTATCTTTTCAGGTGGGTGGTAGCAGAAGGGATGCTGCATTGGATGCTATGCGTGCATTTGGGTTTGAGGACAGTCTAACTAGGAAAACACTCAATGAGCTACTCAAGGTTTTCGAACTTGCTCTTTACTCTTTATTTTTTTTAAATAATATTGGTTATGTATTCTGTCTTTAAAATGATTGGTTTAGCTGTTTGGAAAGGATTTTGTTGATCTTTTGTTTATTAAGGCAATCTTCTTTAGAATATTTGATTTCACTAGAGGGGCATGTTTTTGGTCACTTGCTTGATTGGTTTTAGTGATTGTGGATGTTATGTTTAATAATGTTGATTTTGCCCGTGTAGAAAGGGCTTGCAGCGGATTTTGTTGGTTGCTTGCTTGACTGTTTTTTAGTGTTTATAGATGTTGGTTTGGTTTTCTGGTGTAGGTTTATGGTAAAGATGGATGGCCTTTTATCGAGACAGATTGTTACAAGGTCTTGACTGAGGCTATTCTGGACACTCTCGATCAGAAACAGCTTGAGCAGGACCATGAAAATCTAATTGATAACAAGCCTCAACAGGATGATGATAATCTCGTTCAACTTCTGCCTGATCAAGACCATTTCAACAAAGCTCTGCCTGGCCTCCTAATAGCTGACCGCCCACATGCAGATGAAACTCAAGATCAGGACAATGTTACACCAAAGATTAATGAATCAGATGTTGCTTGTGGAGATCGTGTGCAGGAACTCTCGGTGCAAGTTCTGCAAGCTGAAGACTTCGCTGTCGGGAGATGTCCAGAAGGCCAGGTAATCTCTTTCTCGCTTGGTTTTGTGGACATACTAATTTGTAAGGAGTTGTATGCTTAAATCTGGTCTATCTTTCCTTCTCGGTAAAAGCTTCGAACAAAATGTTTATAATCAAATATCTAGACATTTGGTGTACTACATTGTTGCTAGCACCGTATATCCAGCATTAGACATTATTTTAATGTCTTTTGGTATGTTTAGTCATGTTATTTATCCAGAGCATGAAATCTGATATTTAATGATTATCTTGTTTGAATTGTATTTACTCTAGGCTTGATTCAAATCGGAGCTTTGCTCAATTTTTTTAAACATTTCTAGTGTTGATGTGCAAGGCTGTGCATATGGTCCAGCACTGTGCCTTTTAAACAAACATGGCCTTAGTGTTTTTGACAGGATAGTTTTTTAATGGGCCACTGGTGTATTATATTTGTTGTCGCTGATGGTTTCCGTTTGCCTTTGTGATACACAAGAAGGGGAATCTTATTTCTGATTGAGGTAATATGTCTTAGATAAGAGATCTAAGAGGTTATTTTTGATCATGTTTGGTAGACGGTGGCAGATCCAAAGACATGATAGGGGGGGACTAAAAGACAATGTTAGATTTGGAGCATAATATGTGAAAATAACTAAAAATTCCATTAGCAGGAGCCTCCCTTAAAATTTGATTGCTTTTGGTGTAACAGAATGTCACTTGTTTTTATTGATGAAGGGTAACTCTGTGCTTCTGCCCAAATTAATGTTTAGCTTAACGTTCTGGGGAGGGAGGCTTTAAAGTTGTCACCCTTTAATTGTTACAAGGTCCCTGACTGATGCTGTTTTGGAAACTCTTGATCAGAAACAACTTGAGCAGCAACACGGCAATCTAATCGATAACCAGCCTCAACAGGACAATAATAATCACATTGAGCTTCAGCCTGATAAAGACCATTTCCCAGAAGTGCTGCCTGACCTTCTGATAACTGACCGTCCACACATAGATGAATCACTAGATCAGGATGAAATTGCACCACAGATTGATGAGTTACAGGTTGGTTGCGGAGATCATGTGCAGGGAAGGTTGGAGAAAGTGCTGCAAGCTGATGAAGTCCATTTTGCTGTGAGGAAATGTTCAGCACACCAAGTAATCTCTTTCTCCCTTGGCTTTGTAAAAATACTGATTTGCAAGTAGTTGTGTGTCCAAATTTGGTATATCTGTAATTATTATAAGAATGGAACATATTGGATTCTAATCAGATGTCCAGACATTTGGTGTACGACATTGTTGATATTGCTTTAACATGGATTAGAAATTTTGTTTAAGTACAGAATTAGCCAAAATTGGGAATTGTGTTTTCTTTTAAAGGTAGTTTATTTCCTAATATATATCTGGTCAATCATAAAAGAAATTTCCCCAATGTTTAATAAGTTTATATGAAATTAAATTGAATGGAGGAGTGCACGGATTCTGTTAGTTATCAATTTGTTGTAGTCCCTTGGCTATAGTGGATCCAGAAATCCACTAACAGGAGGCGTCCATTCACATAAAAAAAAAAAAAATATGATCAATAATTTTCTTATGATGACATATTAATATAGTTGAAAAAGAAATATTAGTAAGTTGAGCCAAAATTTTAGAAGGGGCTTCAATATAGAATATTTTAAATTGTAGTGTGTAAGAAAAAACTATAGGGGTCGGGGGTGCATAAACCCCTTGAGCACCCCTTCTAGATCCTCCACTGTCCATTGGTGCTGTAGAGGCACAGTGAGTGAGTGACGTTCAGTCCAGCACCGGATGGCAAGGGATTATGTTCTTAAGATAGGCTCTGGCTATTTTTTTGTGTTAAGGTTTGGCTTTAAGGCTTGCGTGTGGAATTATCTGTAGTATCTAAAAATGGTTATCTTTTCACTGAAAGTTGATGGAAGTGATCTTATGTTAAATTTTCTTGCAATTTTAGTTGATAAGTTAGATATATGTGAAAATATATCTTGAACTAGTCATCATCTTATTGTTTTTGGTATTTTGAAGTAATGTAAAGACAAGGAATGAACTCTGGTATTTAAAGATATCTTGTTTGAAATGTATTTACTTTATGCTTGATAATTTTGAATCTAGCCTGCAATCGGAGCTTTACTTCTGGACAGAAACTGTAGAACTTTTTTGCATGCTTTACTATCATTCCAGCTGTGCTTGCAATCTATGAAAGTAACCTATGAAATGAACAATTGCATAGTCATATGGTGCATTGATTTAGTGGCTGAATATAAACAGGTCGTGCATTTTTTGTGATTTCTGTTGGAATATTGATTCACTTCACAATATTACAACCAACTGAAGAAATTGTAGTTCCATAGTCGACTATTCATCCAAAGCAAACATACCAGTAGCTGCATGGTGGTGCTGAGCTACAGTTTCATCTGAATAAGAATTAAAAAGAAATATTTTTAGAGTTTCCAATTATTTATAAATGTTTAATTTAATAGTCGTCATCCTTTTGTCACTTTTTCATTGCTTCTTTCCTTATAGTAAATGCCCCCATCCTCATGAATAAATTATGAAAAAGTATTTAATAAATATTATGATTAGTATATACTTTTATAAGTAATTCTTTTAATGATATACTTCCTCTTCAGGCCATCAATCCAAAGCCTGAAACATGTGTGGCTGATGATATTGCCAAGGAAGGTGCAGACATGCCGAGGCGTAAACCATGCTTTGGATGGATTAGTGATGAGGAAGAAGATGACTACATCATTCTGAAACGATCAAACCAGTGACTTCTGCTATTGTTACCGACTCCATAAAATATATAGTTATTTTTGGTGTTGCACCAAATGATTACATATTCACTGAATTATATTCTTGATTTTTGGAACAAAAGGTACTTATCTGGTCAGAGAGAAGATATATAATAAACATTGGGTTTTTCATTGACAAAAGCAACAATTTTGTGTGGTGTGTCGGTTTGATCAATCTGATAATCGGTGTCCTATGCTCACCAATCTGTTTCAAATATTTCTTGCTGGTATTGTGGTGGTCCCTGGCTCCCTGCAGTTATCAAACTTTGCTTTCAGCGAAGAGGAGAATGACAATAAGTGAAGAAGCGAAACCGAATTTGTATGGTTTGAATAACTGATAATAATTAGTTTCCTTTCCTATAATTATTGGTATTAAAATAAGAGTTCAAAGTCCTTGACATACATATGATAGTATCATACGTTCAACGGAGAAAAAAAATATCCAACAACTTAACACCAAGTGTATGTCATGTTAGTAGCATATGTTCAACGTAAAAAAAAAAAAAATTGGACATCTTAACACTAAATTTTTTATGTATACAAGGATGCTTTTTTTTTTTTTTTTCACTGAATGTATGGTGGTATCATTTGTATATTATGTATCGGCTGTTCTAAAATAAAATGATATATGAACGCTTTTTTTTCTTGTTGGATGTATGCTAGTATCATTTGTATGTTCCGTGTCAGCTGTCTTAAAATAAAGCGACTTTGTATTAAAAGAGTGATGCTGCAAGAATGAATATATGCATCCTCCCTTAAGTGACAAAAGATTGTATCTGGTTGAGAAAGATGGAGGAATTATAAGAAAAACATCTCAAATTTTTTCATTTTATTAGTATAAAAAATCACAAGATTAAACCTCAAAAACAAAAGAAGCAGAAAACGATGTTTAGTACACTAATTTTTCCAGTACAACGGACAATGCAGAGTTTAGTTTGGTACAGAGAAAGAAGGGTCTGTAATATTGGTTTCTCGACTTACCAATTGATTCTCGAGAGACAGTTGCATTATAAAGAAATAAATATCAGTCTTTAATAAGATAACAAGCGTGCTGAGATTCTGAGATGCAATTATCAAGTTTAAGATTTCCCACTTAATTGTGTTAGTGTAGCTTAGAAGTAGGGTAAGAAAAAGATGAGATGCATTTAGAAACTCCGGTACCACTTTTAAGGTTAAACTCTTTTCAGCTATGGTGAAAGCCTACAATTTTATATGTGTCTCTTACTTTGGAGAAGTCTTTTGCTGATTATGCTAATATATATTTGAAAAATATACAGTTGGGGGCACCTCCCTCTGCACAATCTGTAATCAGAAAACTTAGGTCCATTAGTGCTGGGAGTGCAAAATAATAGCATAGTGATAAAATGATAACTCAAAAATCATCAGCGGGTGCTAATTAGCTGTTCTGTAATCCCATAGCTGCAAAAGATACATGAGCATTGTTTGTGGTGGCTTAAATGTCGTGGAGAATCTAAATCTAGGCTCGGGCAAAACTCAAAAGAACTTTGTCAAAAGTTAATGGTAAAGATCTGGAAATAAGGGACTAATTGCGGACTTGGTGAAAGAAAGAAGTCAATGGAGGAGGAGGCTCTACGATCTTATGTGATATGTACCTGTTCCATGTGATCCCAACCAAGTCTTTTAGGGGTTATATTTTATTGATAATGCTGCTGCTGATGATGATTAGCATGGAATAACAAACACAATAGAAGGAACAAGGTGACAGGATGAAAAGAACAAAATCAGCCAACAGCAAGATTGGCACATTGTCATCAGACAAGAGAGTGAGTTGAGTAAATAAACACAAAATCTTCATAAATGAAATAACCACATACTAGATGACAAAGATAATGCAGATGATTCTAGATGGCATAACGTTATCAATTCAACGACGGATGGATTAGGGACCAACAAAGCATTAATATCTGATTAATGGGCTTTAGCCATGCTTTTTTTAATCCTAACATAGCAATAGGGTGAAGGTTTGAGTCTCATTGTATTCTGTGGTTAAGATCATGTACAGTCACAGACACTAAAAAAATAACAGAAATCTATCTAGAGATGCCTAGTTATATGATGCAGGACGGCTTATGAAAAGATTTATACACTAGATAAAAACAACAAAAGACAAATTAGCTGCAGAAACCCCAAGGGCTTACCAATCGCAGAAGGGTCCATTAATTCTTTATTTCCGCTTCCCATTATTATCACTACGGAATTGATGACTGACAAGTATGATCAGCCCAACAAAATTGTTGGACCTGAATTGTGCAGCAAAGCTCCCATGACTATCTCTATGAATATTCTATTGGTAGACTATCAAAATAGTATAGGCTGCAACTAAGCAAAGAATACAAATACCATTTCACATTTCATGTGCACATAACACAAGTTTCTGCAGTTGTGAGCATCATTAGTAGAAGATCTTCTTTTCTTAATATGCCAACATATTTGGTTTTTACTTTTTAGTATTTGCCACGTCAATAAGTTACCACACACGGCTTCTCCAACGCAGGGGCATAAGGTATGTTCGCTCATACTCTAACAATTTTCTTTTAAAGTCAAAAATACGTTTAATTTGGGGCAGAAGATATGATGACATTCTGTTAGTCAACAGATCAATGACCAGCCTAATAAGCATCTCATAAAGTGTATAAAAGCAATACAAGTTGGCCTGACATCATATAGTAGATGTATATGGGCCATTTCATGCAGTAAGCTAAGAGCGATTTAAAATTATATATATTAAATAATACATGAGGTAAACTATGTGTTGTTTTCCTTATGGTGAGATAAAAAAGCTTCCTAGATAACATCAAGAAACTGAAATTCCAAGTGCTAACAGATATAACAGGAAAAGCAGCCAACACTATGACGCTTAATAGGTTAACATTTACGTAGGGTTTTCGAGCCAGTATCTGTATGCAAGATACAGTTAATAACAGAACGCTTATTGAAGTATCTATTATGTAATGTATAGGATCACTTGATCGAAGAATAAGGGTAATCAAGAAATTACACTATTCATAACATTCAAATTATACAATGGCAGCCAAAAGACAAACTGAACATGATAGTCGAAGAGATCATACAATATTTACAATACTAATGGAAAGAAGTCTTCTGTTCACGTATTCAATCTTACTAAAAATTTTACACATGACTGTCAATATGAGGGTCAACTTACCTACAAATACATTTTCAACAGATTAAATAACAGGAACAATCAAGAATTTAAAAGTATAAAATCCCATATAACAAATGTCAAAATATAAATAATTACCATTTCCTAAAACAGTTATACATAATATCAAAATCTATTGATAAACCACCCCCAACAAACCAATGTAATTGTCACGTGTCACGACAGTAACTTTCAACATTATATTAACCGAACATTACACATGCAACAGTTACAGATAAGGAACAGTTGCATTAATTTAACATATGCAGCATAATAATGATTTATAATTTACACGGTTATTCTTTAAAAAGATACAAGAGAAAACTTGTCAAATCTAAGCTTCCAATATCAGCTATAAAACTCAACGGTTTCTTTTTTCAGAGACACAAAATGTTTACATTGCTGCTGGTGAGAAAATTTATGGCAAGATATTTTCACCTTAGCAACTACATGTAAGGCAACTCACGAGGTAACAGGAAGTGTGTTTCTCCTTGATAAATGAAGAACCCTAGTGTCGAACAATGATCATATAAATACATCCCAGATAACATCAATTTCATAAACCTCCCGCACTGAAAACATATATTCAGGCTTCAAATTTATTATTGGAGTTATCAAATCATCAACCATAGGAAAAATGTAACAATATAATCAAGCTCTAAATTTTAATAAGATGCAAGGAATCGAAATCATCAAGCATAGCAACATATATATACTTATACCGACTCCAAATAAATTGATGCGGCTACCACTTCGACTATAACATTAACTGAACATTACAATTGGAACACAAGGAAAACAACATCTACATCAATATACAAATTCATCATATAACATAATTTGGTATAAGCATTTCCAATTTAAAATCCACAACATACAACAATTTCATACACACAACACAAAGAAAAAAACAACAGAAATCAGTATACCTAATTGCGAAAAGGCGAAAGCTGGAATTAATTATGATCATTATCATAATCAACAACAGATCTAGAATGCTGAACAATTGAGCGTCCCACTGAACTAATCCAATCCTCCTTCTCCTTATCCGAGTCAGCGATAAAATACATAGTCTCCGATTTAGTCGACAGCTGAAAAGCGAACTCTTTGTGAATCACATCCTCCGCGCCTTTGACGGTGAGACACGTCGCAACCGGAATAACGCCACGTGGCACGGAGCCACGAGTGACGACGGAGTCTTTGAACCAGAAGAGCTTGCCTTGTTTGAGTATGAACCAACGGCGACGCCAGGTTTTGATGTACTCGCCTTGTTTTGTGAGCCAGCCGGCGCGTTCGGGACTTGACCAGAACTCCACGCCGTCGTAGTCACCGGCGGCTTGCCCGGTGCCGGTCACGGATTGCCAGAGGCTTAACATGGTGGGAGAGTGAGGATAGTGATGAATTTGCAATAGATTATTGTCAATTAATATTCGTATTCTACTTCATATAACATAATAATATCTAATATTGTACGATTAGAAATTTTATTTTTGAATTTTAATTAGATCGTACAATCATGATAAATTTATGAATTATTATTTTAAAAATTCAATAATTATAAACTTAAACATTTTTCTTTGAATAGTGCTAGGTGCACATAATTGTGTACAGAAAATTTGTACATAATGATAGGGGGGCCATCCAATTAAAATCCACCACATGTCATTATATACATGTTTTTGTATACAATTATGTGCAACAAGTATTTTTCTTTTTCTTTAATCCAAAAATCATTAGAGCCCGATATTTGCAGAACAATCATCGGGATAACCTTCTATAAAGAGCATTGATTTCTGTATTTTATCATTATTCTTTTTTGATTATCAACTATGTTTAAAGATATGGTGCATAATCCTTTACAAATTTTTATTTTTCAGCATATATTCTGCTTGTATTTGTAATTTGTAATTGAGAAATATTGCATGTAATGCACGATTATTTTTATAAATAATTTGTAATATTAAATCTTGAGACTCATGTTGTTATTTTAAAGATTATTATAGTTTGTCCAAGGAATTAAGCATGTCTTGCTGTTTATATCTTATTTAGTCATATATGTGCTTGTACATAGTTTGTAAAAATATAAATTTTATAATAAATAAATTATTTATTTGGCATTTGTTTGATGACTTAATGCACAATTTGAGATATTTAGCTGTGTACTAAATTTGATGATGAAATGTGCGTGTGACTTTTTTTTTTTTTTTTACGAACAATAAGATTTTATTAAACATAGAACTTAAGATCACAGTCGGGACAAACCCCCAAATTGACAATTACAACCTGATTGTGAAACAAAAATCAAGCTAAACAAATAGCCGCTTTGTTTTCAGATTTCTTAACAGATAGAATATAAATATTCTTGATAATAAAAATGATTACAAAAGTTTCTCGAGCAATCCAGTCGACACCGACATCACTGAAAATAGTAGAATCACAATTGACCTGCGCACATAAAAAACCGGTGATAGACCACTGTTCATATACATCAGTTACACCAATTAAGGTTGGGGGTACAGATGCCCCATATATTGAACAATCATTTGTTGTGCGAGGTGAGCTCTCGCGATAACCACAATTCCAGATTTGAAGCGGGTTGCCCAGATCTCCCAATACACCGTAGAAATCATTCTTCACGCAACATGACAACGAATCAAAAACGCAACAAGACATACACCCAAAAATTGGGGACAATCAACAACCCAAAAAGATGGGTACGATAACAAGATCACACCCAAAAGGACTTAAGGACTTAGATCTCGATTTTATTGAAAACAATTATAGTAGAAATTAAAGATATAGAAATGGAGGAAACGGGATGAGAGGATGGATGGGATGGATGTGATTTTGATGGAAGAAAGGGGCGGTGAAGGATCGATGATAGTTATGAATGGCGGCCTCTCATTAGGGTTTTGAGAGAGAATAGTCTCTTTTAAACTAATCCTTTTTTGTTACTTGGTTTGTCAATAATTAAATTCAAATGTGCGTGTGACTTTAAATTGACTGTATAGTGTTATTTATTTTTCCGAAAATGATTGTTTTTCTTGATTGAAGATGACTATAATATTGATTGATCCATTCCATTGATTTTTTTGCATAATTTTGGATATATGAATCTGGATTTCATTTACAATTCAAGACATTCAAATATTAGCATAAAGATGAGAATTTGATATGATAACTCAAATCCTGTTATTTAAAATAAAATACATGTTTTGAAGCTCGTAATACTTGAATACCGGCCCATATTGGTCTCGTTAACATCTAACTTCATATCAAATGACAGCCAATAGCCTAAAGAAATAAGGCACAAGATTGCATGATACAAGAGTTCGTCAACTCTTTGCAAATATATTTATTCCTGAAAAGCAAGAATATTTATCTATTTTTCCCATAGACACATGTTAAACACCAAATTTCATATATTTATCTCATTTTGATTCATGATTACTTATTAATAATGATGTACCCCCTACATATACAAAAACTTCACCAATCAAAACAAGCTAAATACATCAAATTTTGCTCTTAGCATGTGCAAAACCCATATTTGATACGCTAGATATTAAACCAGGGTTCTTATGTCGGATTAATGATTAAACATTGACCAAAAATCCACCATGACCACAAATGTTTTCTCCTAATACAAAGGCTACAACTGATGAAGCTAATCAATCCATCTAACTTTACATAAAATCATGTGAAAATTCAACCACATCTTTTGCCATAGTTTTTGCAGAATTCTCTAATGCCAATGGACAACAACACCAACTACAGTCGGATTTAAAAGATAGTTTCTTTTCTTTTTTTCCTAAATATTTAAGAACTAATTTTTAATTTAAATTATCGAACCATCACCTCTCCCCTACACTGGCAGGGGATAGATACCCCTTTCACTATTAATAACACCATCTAATTCACTTGCATCCACACAAAAAGCATTGTTATTGACACTCACTTCAGAACTTGCAGTACTGCTTGTTGCAAGAGGCGAGTCTAAAACACTAACTGGTCTGCTTCTTGGTGCAGGCCCTGATCTCACACTATACATGGAGGAAGCAGGAATATTGGTCATTAATGGTCGTAGATTTCCGGGAATGTTTCGCCGTATGTCCTGCTCCACAGAGCACAGAGGATTAACACAAATAATATTAATGAGTAATTTTACCAGATGATTTGCAGTAAGTTATCACAATAAAGGCAGTAAGTTATCATAATAAAGTGAAACATGCGTGTGAGTGTGTCTGTGTCTGTGTGTGTGTGAGAGAGAGAGAGAGGGGGGGGGGGGGAGGAAGGGAGGGAGGGAGGGTGAGAGAGAGAGAGAGTACCATATGCCTTATAGCCATGAGAGAGAGAATGAGAGAGAGAGAGAGAGAACTGTACCATATGCCTTATAGCCATGTCCATGGACTTCTTAGAGAAATTTCTTCCAAAACCCGAGCTGTCTGGAGATGAAGATTTGCCAGATAAGTTACTCCGAGGTGAGTGTTTGTCATCCTGCTTAGGTGGCGCTAATTTACGCATGTTTATCACCCTCTCAACCATCTTGGTTCCATACATAACAGGACTCACATTGTCGTGGGCTTTAGCATATGCCCGATTTAAAGCAGGAACAGAGCTTCCACAGTTATAATTAATGCCATTAGGAGGGCGTCCTCTTGACGGTGAACATGATTGACGTCTAATCCTTCCATTGGGAGCAGGGTCAATTGATGATGATCGAACACTTGGTGCACCAGGCCTGCCCCTAGTAGCTGAAGTAGGGCGATCAGAAAGTGAAGTACGTAAATTTGGAGGCACGTCGTGGGAGAATCCTGGCATGTCTAATGGGTTCCATGGTCTTGGTTTTACTGTAGGGGAGCTAGCACGTGGAGGTGCTGAATTTCTTATCGCAGTAGAAGTGAACTTGGTAACTGAAGAAGATGGAGATTTAGCTGGAGAAACTGATACAGTTGACGCGGCTGACAGAGTAGTTGGTCTACGAGTTGGAGTCGCAGCCCTGGATGTGGGTTTGTTCACTGGTGCAGGAGCAGCAGGTCTAGTTGGTGTTGAAGATCTTGCAGTAGACCTCGATGGAGGAGTAGAAGATCTTGCAGTAGACCTCGTCGTAGGAGTAGAAGATCTTGCAGTAGACATCGATGTAGGTGTAGCAGATCTTGCAGTAGGCCTCGATGTAGGTGTAGAAGATCTTGCAGGGGCTGCGGGCTTAGCTGAGGGCACGGAGGAACGGGTGGGTGTTGAAGAACGCAAGGGTCTAGATGCCATGGTAGCTGATGGTTTTGATGCAGTAGTAGACGAGGGTTTATAGGTTGAGGCTGATGTAGGTTTAGAGGCTGAGGCCAAAGTAGGGCGTCCAGTTGCTGTAGCAGGTCTTGATCCCAGACCACCAGAGGATGAGGGCCTTTGAACTCCTGTACTGGATGTATTTAACCCAGGAGCCAAAACTGACTGTCTAGATGTAAGGTTATTTCTTGTAGTAGGCTCCAGATCAGAATTTGCTAGCTAGAAGCACAGGTAACAATGAAAAAGACAGCAAGAAGTTATAAGTGTCAGTTTGGTGCATGCAAGCACATAAAATATTCCACAGAATTAAGGTGGTATCATGCACTTATTGGACTGATAAGAAATCTAAACCAGGAAATCTTGGCTGCGGAAGTCATCACATATAAATAGGCTAAATTTGTGACGAAAAGATTCAGACAACTTATCCTATTCATCTATATATACATATACACATCCAATGCAATAAATTTTTAACCAGCACCTACTAAACATGTATATAAATAATATAATGCAATAATTTTAATAAAGACTAGCAAGAAAAGCATAATTGCGCTTACTCTAGATTTCAATGCAGTTGGTCGAGCATTAGGAGTTCCAATCTCAATCATATTGGCTCTCTGTGATTCCATCTCTAGTGATGGAAAAAGAGGAGTGCCAGGAGGTGTCATAAGCCTGTAATACAAAACATCATAGCAATTATATCACATCAGATACAGATATTCAAGAATTAATGAAAATTAGTCTCAAATCCACCAACAGACATGTAGCAACAGAGACATATTGCTCTGGAATCACATGCTAATTGTACTTGTCAATTTGAAGAAGGCTATTTGGACTATCCAATTTAGTCTGACAATGTAAAAAAGATAATCTCATACTATAACATCAGCATGGATTGTGTGCGCGTGCACAGAGATTCCAAACAGGCCTCTATTATATAACTATTAACGTTCTATCCTTTTATATTTAATAATCACATAACAATATTATATAATTAGAGTCATAAACACACACCCCAACTTTCGATTTTACATCAGCTAAAATGGAGGTTTGCAAACTCTCATATAACAAATGCTAAACAGAATCCTCAAAAAAAAAATATCTCCGCGGTATTCTTTATAGTGTCATAATTTGCATTATTTGTTTATGTCTCCAATATTATCTCTGCGCTTGTTGTCAATGGTTACAGATGAGGTTGTTACAAAGTTCTGCAGATAACTCAAAGAGGATATAAACGAAAACATAAAAGTGAGGACACGCCTTCATGCTCACTATAAAGCAACACACTTGAGGATATTAACTCCAGTTTTGGGTGCTGCATGAATCACGAAATTTGTTTATGTAACAGCAGTACAGCACAGAAACTTGTTAAGGTATTATCACTTAGTGATTATACATAAATGCAAAAAAAGTGAGGATGCACCATTATAAGTTCAAGAATACAACATACTAGGTTGGCAAAACTTTGGGGTTGAGAATTCAGCATTAATTAGGAAGCTTCTTCACTTAAAATTACAGACATTTTGTTAAGAAATCATCATTTCCTAAGCAAGGTCAATAGTTAACATAGAACAAGTACAAGAGACTAGCTATTTATCCTTCTAGGTTGAAAATTTAAGGAGTGACCATAAAAATAGTGCTCCTTATGTCATATTTAAGGAGAGGACTAAAAGTCTACTGAACTTGGTCTTAGTACTTTATCATTCAATACTTTTCATTTTAATCATCTATACATATTTGTGTCATATAGTATATTCATATGACATAAATTGCTTCTAAAACTTTGTATTATATATCTTGTGAGGACTCAAAATTAAACATTCTAGCCCATGAAACTAGTGAAAAGAAGCTGGTATATGTCTGCACATGTTCATCATTATCCACAGACTAGATATTTTAACATGTTAAATAAAACTTACTACCAATGGCACATCAGTATGCCATTATAGAAAATATTACTAGTAGCCAGATAAATTAATTTTTTTTGTCGCATAGTAGCCAGATAACTTAAAATATTCATAACCACCAAAATTTCACATCATATATGTTGGACAATTTCCGATAGTTACCAGTCATAATCATTTTTATCATTGTCAGAATTCAAAAACTCGTCTGCAGCGGTCTTTCTTGCTGGCGCAGGTGTGGCTGATGCGATATTAAATATAGGAGAACTTCCCGTCGTTAATCCTGGAAAGTAAATGAAATGTTGAAACTTAACGCCAAAAGCAGATGACAACAATTGCTCATAAAGTAATTTAAACTCAATGACCATAAAATGACAACAATTAGCTTTCATAATATTCAAACTCAACAACCGTAAATGCCAAGTACGAAGAACTTTTCACCTATAAAATTCAGTTGAACATATTAAGCTAAGACCAAAATTCTCTACTTTTCATGGTCAAAATAAGTAAAAAGGGCAAAAGCTCCACATTTCTTTTACAATCAAGATTGCAACTTACATTCACAAGCGTCCAAACACAATAAGCAAGCCAATATGAAGAGCAACACAATTATACAAAACCACAACACGAACCCCAACTTCACGATTTAAAACATAAAATGACTAAAACAAAGGTGTAGAATGATACCCAATGGAGCATCAAACTCATCTACATTGTGAATAAGAAGCATATCACTCTCCTTGTCTCGTTTCCGCATGTCGAGAAACAAAGCAAGCTCTTCTTCCTTGTCCCTCATAACAGATTCCCTCATTTGCTTCACAACTACAGCTTGCATTCCTCTCTCTGGAGCCCTAAAACTCCTATTCATTGCTAAAGTTCCAACCTTTAAGCACTAAAATCCCCAAATTTTCACTCAATTTGAACCCCACCACAACAAAACCCTAGCTTTTCATTCAAAAGCATCACTGAAATCTCTTATGAAATATAAAAAAAGAAGCTACAGATCTAAAATGGAACTCAACAATTAAAATGAGAGTGAAAAAGAAGTCTTTTGTAGTTTTGAAATATATGTGATGACTGAAATAAGTAATGAACAAAACTAATAAATGCAAATGGAGTGGAGCATATGTAAAGAGTGAAAGGGAGAAAAGAAATGTGTGAATATACTTATGTTTTTAGAGAGAGAGTGGATGAGGGAATGTCTTGACAAACAGAAACAACATCATCATATATGGCAATATGGGTATGTAGATATAAATGTGTGTGTATTCAAATATGGAGAGAGAGAGAGAGAGAGAGAGAGAGATGAGTGTTTTTTAAAACTTTGAATGATCAGAGGAAGAAGAGGGCAGTGGCAATGGCGGTAATAAATGATGAATTTAGTGTTATATTTGTCAGTAGATAAGAGATGTCGTTTTCAGATAAATGTGTGTGTACATGTGAAAATTTGAAGTAGGGGTGAGCAAAAAAAACCGAAAAACCGAAACCGAGCCGAAAAACCGAAAAACCACACCGAAAAAAACCGAAACCGAGAAAAACCGAAAAAAACCGTAGCCTAACCGAACCGACGGTTAACCGAACCGACGGTTACGGTTTTACCCCAATAACCGAACCGAGAAACCGAACCGCTAATATTATTTTAAAATATTTAATATATATATATATATATATATATATTTTGAAATCATATTATTTTAAAATATTTAATATATATATTTATTTATTCTATATAGATTTATGTGCTACTAACTATATACATTTATATTTTTTTTAATAGATGATCAGTGCATTAGTGATTACTAGTTATCGATTCCCTTGTATCAAGATGGGGTCTGCAGGTCAGGTTTCACCCGATTATTGTCACCATTTGCCAATGTGTAGTAACAAAGCTAACGTGTGGTAACAAAAAATGTAGTCTAGTCCCTGTGTCTTGAGTTTTCAAGTTTTACAAGAAAAAGTTTGTTCAATCTTGCCATCCTTTTAATGATTTAATATCAATATGTTCACTGCCTTTAATTAATTTTTGCACTGTTAATATGACTTTTATAATTTTTATCGATGTTAATATGATATTTATAATTTTTTATTAGCATGATATTCAAGAGAATAAACTATTAAATTTGAAAACCGAAAAAAACCGAAACCGACAAACGGTTAACCGAACCGAAAAAAACCGTTCCGAACGGTTCGGTTACGGTTAATACCTAGAAACCGAACCGAACCGACATACACGGTTTGGTAACGGTTTTTGGTAAAAACCGAACCGAACCGACCCGTGCACACCCCTAATTTGAAGTTTTGTGCTCCAGTGATGTTATTGATGAGGAAATCGTATCTGTTTGAGGATACCATGTTGCTATCATCTGCTCTCTTTGTTAGAGTATCGGTGGTTGTTACTGAGAGCAACTCTAATTCAATGTTATACTTTGTTCTATTGTTACTCCCTCCGTCCCAATGAATTGTATACAGTTTCCTTTTTGGGACGTCCCATCAATTGTATACATTCCAAAAGTAGTAAACTTTTATAATATAAAACATCATTACACCAACTATTTTCTTCCACTATCTCCATTCTATAATAATATAAACACTATTACAACCACTACTTTCCTCCACTATCTCAAATTTATTATTAAATATAAATGGGTCCCACCAATATACCCACTTTTCATCCAACTTTCCTCATTTCTTACCCAATTTCTTGGTCTCCGTGTCCCAGCCATTTGTATACAAATGACTGGGACGGAGGGAGTATATTATAGTATTAAAATAAAAAAAATTCAACTCCAAAAAGGTGCTATATTTGGATGCATCCATGCATAGATGCATCCTTGGTTCTATATTTGAAACCAAGGATGGATCCATCCATGTTGCCACATCATCAATAACTAGAAATTGGAGGTAAAAGTTAAGTAAAAGTTATAGAAGTTAGGTAAAAATTAATGAGTTGGTTAAATTTGAAACTAGTTATAAAACTTAGCATTGGAGTGCAAGTTTTATTTTAGCATCAAAAAACACTTTTTGGTGCTATAATATAGCAATAGCAATAGATATATAGCATCTAGTATTGGACTTACTCTACGGATTTTAGATAAATTCATATTAAAATTAAATTTTCTGTGTCCTATTTAATTATATATATATTTTATTGTTTAGTATTTGACATGTATTTCAGGTTTTTTATAAAATATTGTTTCGAAAAAAAACTTTTTTATAAAATATATTTCTTATAAATTTTTTTAAGAAATTTTCTTTTTGAACAAAAATATAGATGTTATATTTATATTAAATTTTTTAAAAAATAAGTTACAAAATAATATTTTACGGGAGTATTAAGCGTCCTTGTTTTCTGTTAGGAATCAATAATTTTTGATGATAACATAAACATTTTGTAACATGTCTTACTTAGAATCTTTATCAAATTTCAGTTGTAATTGTTACATTTCTTGTCTTTGGGAATTATCAACGGATGGGTAGAATAGGATGGCTAATTGTAAATATCCAATGCCATGTAATTTTATCTAAGTGAAGGATATTCAACTGATGAGATGTAACTGTTCAACTGATGAAGACTGGATGATGTTTCAACTGATGAAAATCAAGCATTCAACTGAAGACAAAGTGTTCGACGGATGATGCTGAGGAATTCAACTGATGAGACTGGAACAGCATTCAACTGATGGAGTTTGTAATTCATTCAACTGATGAGCCAGGCATTCAACTGATAAAGTCAAGAGCAGTTGAAAGCAACCAGAACTTTCAACTGATGAAGCAAAGAGCAGTTGAAAGTGACTAGAGCTTAAGTCTGACAAATCACATGGATCGAATTACACTAAAATAGACATGGAAGCCGAATTAGGAAAATAAAGAAGAAGCAGAAACATACTTATCTCATGCAGTGCAATCTGGATCAAATCAAGGTGATGGTCAAAGATGAAGACATCTCAGAAAGCATGCATAAGACAAAGTTGTGCAGCATTGTTTTTAGATTAGAGTGCATTTTGTAATCTAGCTAAAAGCTTTGTAAAACTTGGAGTATATAACCAAGTTAGTAGCATCAGTTGAACTTGTTCAAATTACTTGAGAGAAAAATCTGAGAGTTAGAACTTGTTTGAGTGATGAACCAGCAGCTGTGCGAATTGTAAAACAATCCACAGATTCTTCTATATAAAATCTCACGGGTGGATCATTCAATCCACCCGTATTTTTAATACTTGGTGTTTTTCTGTTTATTGTGTTCTTAGTGTATTGTTCTTGAATCTTTTAAATTTGTAAAAGATTGTATTCAACCCCCCCCCCTTCTACAATCTTTCTCATAGTTTGTGTAAAATAACAATTGGTATCAGAGCCAGGTTCCCAACAAACAGGGAAAAAGATCAACACTGCTAGAGAAAGATGGGAAAGAAGGATGCTGGAGTGAAGATTCCTGTTCTTGACAAAGACAACTATTTTCACTGGAAAGTGAGAATGCATCTGCATCTGTTGTCCATTGATGAAAGCTATGTGAACTGTATTGAAAAAGGACCTCATGTCCCCATGAAGGTCTGCACAAGTATGGGAGCTGATGGTGAAGACATGGTAGGTAAGATGATTCCAAAACCTATCCATGAATATTCTCAAGAAGATACTGAAGAAGTGCACAAGGACAAGAAAACCATGAATCTTCTGTTCAATGGTTTGGATCAAGAAATGATTGATAGTGTTATTAGCTGCACGAGTGCCAAAGAAGTTTGGGACACCATCAGGACCATCTGTGAAGGGAATGAGCAAGTGAGAGAAAACAAGATGCAGCTTCTGATTCAACAATATGAGTCATTCCATTTCAAGGCTGGTGAAAGTTTGAGTGATACATTTAACAGATTTCAAAAACTGTTAAATGGTCTAAAGCTCTTTGGTAGAGTATATCAAGTTAAGGATTCAAACTTGAAATTCTTAAGAGCTCTTCCTAAAGAATGGAAGCCCATGACAGTCTCTCTCAGAAATACACAAGAGTTTAAAGACTATACTCTAGAGAGACTGTATGGAACCTTAAAAACTTATGAGCTTGAAATGGAGCAAGATGAAGAAATTGAGAAAAGCCAAAAGAAAGGGCATTCATCTGTGGCTCTAGTTGCATCTCTGGAGGATACTGTCAAGGACAAGGGAAAGTCTCAAGTTGAAGAAACTGAGAAGTTGGTCAAAGAGGAGAGCTCAGAGTCAAGCAAAGGAAGAAGAAAGGAGAAAGAAGTAGCTGATTCTGGTGAAGAAAGTGATGGAATTGATGAACATCTAGCCTTCCTGTCAAGAAGATTCTCCAAACTAAAATTCAAAAAGAATTTTAATTCTGCAAAATCTTTTAAAGGCAATCCCAAGTCTGATAGAAGCATGGTAGACAGATCAAAATTCAAGTGCTTCAACTGTGGGAATGCAGGTCACTTTGCAAATGAGTGCAGAAAGCCTAAAGTTGAGAAGAAGTCAAGTGAAAACATTGACTACAAAAAGAAATATTATGAACTTCTCAAACAAAAGGAAAGAGAATTCATCACAAAGGATGATTGGGCAGCTGGAGATGATTCTGATGAAGAGGAGGAGTTTGTCAATCTAGCTCTAATGGCCAACTCCACAGATCAAGAAGAGAACACTGGAAGCAGTAGTCAGGTATTCACTACAAACTTAGTTGAGTTAACTAAGGATGAATGCAATGCTACTATTAATGAAATGTCTACAGAATTATATCATTTGCATGTTTCTTTAAAATCTCTTACTAAGGAAAATAGTAGAATTAAGGAAGCTAACACCTTTCTTAGTGATAGAAACAGTGCCTTAGAAGCTCAATTTATTGAGTTTGAGAAGCTGAAAATTGAGTGTCAGACAGCCAAGGATGATCTCTTGGTTGTTCTGAAAAGAGAAGAGATCATAAGAAAGCAGCTTGATAAGGAACAAGAGATTATTGCCAAATGGAAATCTGGTAGGGATGTTTCCACCAATATCATCAACATGCAAGGTAGAGAGACCTTTGTAGAGAATGAGTGGAAGAGGAATAAGAAAGTGCTTGAGATATCTGGGAACAGTTCAGGTGATGAGAATACTGATGATGATCATCAGTTGAAGAACAAAGTCTCAACTGATGAGAGTCATCAGTTGAACAAAAACTCATCAGTTGACAAGAGTGTTCTCAAGAAGCTTAACAAGAAATATGGTCCTGTTAAAAAGAATTTTGTTAAAGGTGAGAATAGTTCTTCTGAGACCAGTGATAGTGTTAATAACACTCTTCATTCCAGTAACAAGAACAAGAAGAAGTTGGATACTAGTGAGCATAAATCTGAGGAGACTAAAAAGAAGAAAGGAAATAGAAATGGCAAAATAGGAGTTAACAAGCACACCAATTACACTCCCAATGCTAGTGCTCTTAGGAAAACCTGCAGTAAGTGTGGTAGTGTAAATCATTTATCTGCTAATTGTAAAACTGTGGTTGCTCCTAATTTATCCTTGCCTATTCCTATGACATCTGTTCCTCACATGAATTTATCTGCTATGAATATGATGCCTGGTTTATTGCCTCACAATCCTTATTCTCAGCCTAACATGCCATATATGTTCAATCCTTATTTCAATGCCTTTAACATGCCTCAATTTCATTCAAACTTGCATGGAATGAACAATTTATGCATGTCTCAAAGGCCTGTGTTTGAAAACAGAGTTGATGTTCCAATTTCTCAACCAAAACCAAAGATTGAACCAATTCAATCCAAGGAAAAGGTTGAGAAAGTGGAAAAGGCTGCTAAGACTAACAAATCTGGACCCAAAGCAATTTGGGTACCAAAATCAACTTGATCTGTTTGTAAAATGTGTGCAGGGAAACCACAAGAAGAATTTGTGGTACTTGGATAGTGGATGCTCCAGGCACATGACTGTTGATTCCTCCCTGCTCACAAAGTTTGTGGAGAAAGCTGGCCCTAGCATTACCTTTGGAGATGACAGCAAAGGATATACTATGGGATATGGCTTGATTGCAAAAGAGAATGTCATCATTGATGAAGTTGCATTGGTGTCTGGTCTTAAGCACAACTTGCTTAGCATCAGTCAGCTCTGTGACAAAGGTTACAAAGTCAATTTCACTCCTGCAGCCTGTGTTGTCACCAAAGGAGATGACAACAATGTGGTTCTGATTGGACAAAGAAAAGGAAATGTGTATGTAGCTGACTTCAATTCTGTCAAGTCTGAATCTATCACTTGCCTTCTCAGCAAAGCAAGCTCAGATGACAGTTGGCTATGGCATAAGAGATTGTCTCATCTAAATTTCAAAACCTTGAATGAGTTAGTAAAGAAGGACTTGGTAAGAGGTCTACCCAAGCTGGAATTCTCCAAAGATGGATTATGTGGAGCCTGTCAGCTAGGAAAGCAAAAGAGAAGCTCTTTCAAAAGCAAAACTCTTTCATCAATTATGAAGCCCCTTCAGCTCTTGCATATGGATTTGTTTGGACCAGTCAACATCATGTCTATTTCAAAGAAGAAATATTGCCTAGTGATTGTTGATGATTTTTCAAAATTCACTTGGACTTTCTTCCTGCATTCTAAGGATGAAGCTGGGAAAATCATCATCAATCATATCAAGGCATTAAACAACAATCCAGATGTCAAAGTTGGAAGGATAAGAAGTGACAATGGAACAGAATTCAAGAACTCTGTGATGAAAGAATTTTGTGAAGAAGAGGGAATTATTCATGAGTTCTCTGCACCAAGAACTCCACAACAAAATGGTGTTGTTGAAAGGAAAAATAGAACTCTTATTGAGGCTGCAAGAACCATGATTAATGAAGCTCAACTTCCAACCTATTTTTGGGCTGAAGCTGTGAACACTGCTTGTTTCACTCAAAACATTTCACTAATTACCAAACCTCATAATCTAACTCCCTTTCAACTCTTCAAAGGAAAGAAGCCAACAATTAGCTTTCTTCATGTATTTGGATGCAAGTGTTATGTTCTAAGAAATCAAGGTGAAAATCTTGGAAAATTTGAGGCCAAGGCAGATGAAGCTATTTTTGTTGGATACTCTGATGGAAAATCATTTAGAGTATATAATCTGAGAACCAACATTGTTATGGAATCAATCCATGTAGTTTTTGATGATAAGAAGATTCAAGGATTCTCAGATGAAGGATTTCATGATAATCTCAGATTTGAGAATGAAGGTGAAGGTGATCTGTATGACAGTGATGATGATGATGACATTATTCAAAATGTTGGAATTAATCCTGGAATTAATATTCCAACTGATGACTCTCTGGTGCAAGAAACAACTGCTATTGGAAACTCAACTGAAGCATCAGTTGAAACTACATTGGAAGGATCAGTTGAAACATCTCAAGGATCATCAGTTGAAAGAATGTCTCAAAGTTTCAATCAGTCTAGAAATAATGAGATGTCAAATTTAGGGGGAGCTTTCCAACATGGAAACCTGAACTTCAATAATGAAGCCACATCATCAAGACAATCACTTCCACCACAAAGAAAGTGGACAAGGGATCATCCTTTTGAGCTAATTATTGGAGATGCAAATGCATCTGTACAAACAAGAAGAGCAACTCAAGATGAGTGTTTGTATAGTGCATTCCTTTCACAGGATGAACCTAAAGTCATAGAAGATGCTCTCAAAGATGCTGATTGGGTTCTTGCTATGCAAGAAGAATTAAATCAATTTGAGAGAAACAATGTATGGAAGCTGGTACCCAAACCTAAAAACAGAACAATTGTAGGAACAAGGTGGGTATTCAGAAACAAGGTGGATGAGAATGGAGTTGTCACCAGAAACAAGGCAAGGCTTGTTGCTAAAGGATACTCTCAATCTGAAGGAATTGATTTTGATGAGACCTTTGCACCAGTTGCAAGACTGGAAGCAATAAGAATCTTCCTGGCCTATGCTGCTCATGCAAACTTTAAAGTTTATCAAATGGATGTCAAGAGTGCTTTTCTAAATGGTGAACTGGAAGAGGAGGTATATGTCAGTCAGCCTCCTGGTTTTGAAGATCCAGAATTTCCAGAGTATGTTTACTTTTTATTAAAAGCTCTCTATGGACTAAAGCAAGCACCTAGGGCATGGTATGACACTCTGTCTCAATTCTTGTTAGATAATCATTTTTCCAGAGGAACTGTGGATAAAACACTATTTTACAGAAATGTAAATGGTGCCTTTATTCTGGTTCAAATTTATGTAGATGATATAATCTTTGGTTCTACAGATGAGAAACTTTGCAAGAAGTTTGCTAATCTAATGAAAAGTCAGTATGAGATGAGCATGATGGGAGAGCTCACCTACTTTCTTGGTTTACAAGTTAAACAAGTAAAGGAATGTATATTCATAAATCAAACTAAGTACATTTATGATCTACTTAAAAAGTTTGATTTATTGGATTGCAAAGAAGCTAAGACTCCCATGCCAACAGCCACTAAATTAGAATTAAGTCCTAATGAGAAATCTGTGGACATCTCTAATTATAGAGGCATGGTTGGTTCTCTTTTATATTTGACAGCTAGTAGACCAGATATTATGTTTTCTACATGTCATTGTGCTAGATTTCAATCTGATCCTAAAGAATCACATCTTATTGCTATAAAAAGAATATTCAGATATCTTAAGGGAACACCAAATCTTGGTCTTTGGTACCCTAAAGACTCTGGATTTGATCTAATTGGATATTCAGATGCTGATTTTGCAGGATGCAAAATTGATAGAAAAAGTACAACAGGCACCTGTCAATTTCTTGGTGACAGATTGATTTCTTGGTTTAGCAAAAAGCAAAACTCTGTATCAACCTCTACAGCTGAGGCTGAGTACATTGCAGCTGGAAGCTGTTGTGCACAATTATTGTGGATGAGAAATCAATTACTTGATTATGGATTAAATCTCTCAAAAATCCCAATATTTTGTGACAACACCAGTGCTATTGCTATAACTGAAAATCCAGTACAACACTCAAGAACCAAGCACATTGACATCAAATACCACTTCATAAGAGAACATGTGATGGCTGGTACTGTTGAAATGCATTTTGTTCCAAGTGAAGAACAGATTGCAGATATTTTCACAAAGCCTCTTGATGAATCCACATTCACAAGGTTGGTAAGTAAATTAGGTATGTTAAATTTCTCCTAATTTAGAGTGAATTTTTCTGTAATTTGGTAGCCAGAATTTGATTAATTTTGATTTATCAAAATTGAATTAGTTATAATTCTGGATAAAGTCTATAGTATTTCAACTGATGAACTAGTGAAATTGTTTCAACTGATGTTTGAAACAATATCCTCTTGTTTTGTTTTTCATTCAACTGATGACACCAGTTGAAGACGCTTTCAACCGATCTTCATCAGTTGACTAGGAAGTTTAAAGAGGCGCTTATTTCATCCGTTGAAAGTATTATCAGATCTGAGCCGTTGAAATTTCTTTTGTCTCTCACCTACTTTATACACACGATCGTGTGTGTAATTTTTGTAGAGATAAATAAGAGTAATTTCTTCTCAACGGTAATTTCTCAGCCAATCACAGCAATTTTCTAAGAAAGTATTTAAGTGTTTTAATTTATTTTCATTTCTTTTCATCTCACTCTTTCGAATTCTTCAAGTTCTCTTCTCTCTCTGTGCAAAAGCAAACTCTAATTTTTCCTCAAGCTTTCTCTGTAACTACAATGGCACCAATGAAGAAGTATACTGCACCAAGTGGGTTTATTTATGAGAAGAACAACTTCGCGTCATTTGTGGATATCAAGGCTGTGGAGGAGAAGGAGTATCACAGGATGATGGAGTTCATCAAGTCAAGCCAGCTCTCTTATGCTATGCTTGAAGCTCCTACCATCTACCATGAAATAGTGGAGGAGATGTGGACCTCTGCAGAGTTTAATAGTGAGCATGAAACTCTAACTTTCTCTGTCAATAATGAAATTCATTCTGTCAATGCTGATGTTATGAAAGCATGCTTTAAGATTCCTGAAGATACTGTTTTATCTTTGTCTAGTGATAATCAGTTGGTTAATTTACGTTATGCCATGAATTATGTTTTGCCAACTGATGCCTTAGGTAAAATAGAAAGAAGGGGTCTTAGGAGAGAATGGAGTTATTTATGTGATGCTTTTATTAAGGCATTTTCTGGTAAGATTAGTAATTTTAATGCTCTCACTTCCCAGATTTTACAAATGCTTTACATGTACCTGACTAATGAATATTTCAACTTTGGTGGTTTGATGATCCAAGAAATTGGGGAGAAACTAGGTGATAAAATTGGTAGACCTAGGAATATTTATTATGTCAGATTTCTCATGATGCTAGCTAATCATCTCAACAAAAAACTAGTTATTACTAACAAGGAAGCCAAGCTTCCCAGTTTTGTGCAGGAAAAGAGAGTCTTTAAAGACCTCTTTAGGATGAATTTATATCCCTCCTTGGAGGTGGTGTACCTGCCAACAATGGAGGCTGGAAAGCACAAAGAGGTACATGGCTTTCCTACTACTCTTTCTCAACCCTCACCTTCTTTGCTTTCTGCCATCAGGGCTGTTGAAGAGGCCCGTCAACAGTCCACACAAGTGGCAAAACCTTCTAAAAACAAGTCTTCTAAACCAACCTCAGATGCCTCCCAAAAGACATCTGTTGTAAAATCCAAGAAACACAAACCTGAGGGGAGTGTGATTGGAGGTTGTGAGGGGGAGGGAAAGGGTGAACATAAAAGAAGCCCTAAGAATAAGGATGGAGAGATGTGTGTTAACCAGCCAAGCCACTCTGCAGTCTCCCAAAAGACTGTAGATGTTAATATGGAATTAAACTCATCCCTAGCAGCATCCTCCCAAAAGGATGTTGCTATTGAAAATAGTCCTCAACCAGGGACACAGTTAAAAAGGGGGAGGGACACCACTTCTTCACCAGTAAAAGCTTATGGGAGAAAGAAGCTAAGAAGTGAAAAACTGAAGCACTCTGCACACACACACAGGCATCCATTCTGGATTTTATGCTTTTAACTTCTCAAAGTCAGATTGATGTGACTCCAATAAATGTGGAGTCACAGCCCCCTTCTTCATCTCAACCAATCACCCATATTTATGATCTTACCATCTCTACAACTCAAACACAATCTCCAACCTCTTCTGTGGATGTGGAATTAATTCACACCACACTTGTAAATTCTCCATCTTTGGATTTCATGGAGAAGCCCCCATCTGAGATTGATCATCATCATTTTGATGATTTGTTGGATCGTTCTCTTCCATTTCCTTCTTCTGTGACAATGTGTTCTGTGGATTTTCCTTTAAAATCAATCACCACAAACTCAACTGTCACAGCCTCTAAACCTATTTCTTCATTTTCTTCAACTGATCTCCCTCATCAGTTGACAAGTGTTTGTCCTTCAACTGATCTGCTTAACAGCTCTCATCAGTTGAATGCCTCTTCTACTCATGTTTCAACTGATGTCTCTCATCAGTTGACAACTGCTGCTACTTCAATTAATTTACCTCTTTCTACAGCAGTTGATCACATGGTAGCACAAACACTTCTAGGATTGAGTGGAGTGAGCTATGGAGTGGAGAGGCAGCCTAGTGAGCTGGAAAAAGGAGAGGGTGTGGAGAGTCTGGCATTTTCTTCTAGCCAGGAAAAAGGAGAGGATAAGAGTGACCCTTTAGTAAGGGTAAGTGAGGGAGAGGTGAGTGGTGTGGTGAGCCAAGGGGAGCCCTTGATGCAAGAACAGAGAGAAATTGAGAGAAATGCAGGTGTCAATGAAGGGTTTAGTGAACAAGAGTTTCAAGCTGAATACAGATCCATATTGGATGGTGTTTCACTAGACCCTGAGACTTTTACTCATGGGATGTCCTCCATTCAAGACTTTGCCAGATTGGACAATCAAGCAGCTGAGAGGCACCTCAATCTGATTCACACTACATCTTCAATGCTTAGAGCAAAGGAGGCATTTACAGATCTGCCTGCCAATGCTGGAGATGATTTTCATTATGATGATAGTGATGAAGACCTCAATGATGCTCTTGAGGAATCCCTTGTTGAACAACCTACAACTTCTCTACCTTCATGGCTCTCCATGCAGTCTGCCAATGCAACTGTTGTTAGCATGGAGCTGGAAAGGCAAGCCTCCACCATTCTTCAATCACAACCTGGAAGCTCATCCTCTTCTCCAGTCATCTCTGCCACCATTGCCAGTCAAGCACTAGACAATCTCAAGCTTCACAAGTTTCAATCTCTCCATTTTCAGCATGAGATAGAGCATCTCAATTCTCTTATTGCCTCTGTTAAGACTGATCTGACCAAGCAAATTGATGAAAAGCTTCCAGCTCAGGTCAAATCAGCTCTTTCTGCATCTGAGCAAAAACAACTACAATTGGAGAAGCAAGTGGAAGCTCTGGAAGGAAATGTCTACACCTTAAATTCTAGAATGGATGAGATGTTGCAGCATCAAAGAATTCAGACTGGACTTCTTCAACATCTTCTACTTGCCTCTGGTGTTTCACTTCCCAGTCCAACCCCTACACTTGCTGCTAACAAAAAGGGGGAGAAAGAATTACCAACTCCTGCAGAATTGATCAGTCAAATTCCTCCCCCTTTCCACACTGAAAGGGAAAAGCAGAAGATTGCAAGGATGAAAGAATTGGACTCCATTGCAAAGAGAGTGGCTCAACTGGGCAAGAAATCATCTACATCTTCTACAGCCACCACAGCTCAAATCTCTTTTCCAACCACAACCACAATTCTCAGGGTAATTACACCTGAGATTGTTATTCCCTCCAAGACAGAAAAGGGTGAGCCATCATTTCTGAATGAGTTCAAGCCAATTCTGTTTCCAAACAATTGTGGTTACTCCAGGCCTGGAAAAGACTCAAGCTCAATCTACTTTCCACTAGCCAGGCCTGACAAAAATGAATACAAGCTTTTGGGCCAAGAAATCAAAAGTTATAAAGATTGTGCAGATGTGGCCTTAAAGGCTCATTTTGCCATCATCTACAGAGAAGGCCAGAAGCTGTTTATTGGAACTGGCCATCCTCATTACTCATTTGCAAAAGCTGAAGAGGTGGCCAGAGAATGTGAAAAAGAGGAGTTTGAATCCCAACTCTCTTTGAACCAAATAGAGGTGGATGAAAGGTATGCTATTGAGCTGGAAGAGGAGTTGGCAGCTGAGCTTCTAAATGAGAAAAGATTGCCTCTTGAATCTTCTCCAAAGAAAAAGAGAGTCAAATCTAAAACTAGATGCCTGAGGCAAGCCAAGAGAAGAGAAGAAGTGCCAGAAAAGCCTATCTCAAAGCCTTCTTCTCCAATCAAGGATACCACAGTAGTACATCCAGATGTCAACTTCCATGATGAGCCAATAATGCCAAAGGAGGAGCCAATTGACTTGGAAGATATCCCAATTCCAGCTTTTCTTGTTCAAGAATCTTCTAAGCCAAAGAAGAAAGTCAAGTCTGTGGCTAAGAGGATGGCTAACCCTCCTAAACCTCCAAAAGAACCTGAAAATCCTGATGACTATCTCATCATTGCTAACATTGAAGAAATTTCTGAGTTGGATCTGGAGCTGGATGGTCTTCAAGAAGTAAGAGGAATAGAAGCAACTTCAAAGTTACCTGAAAGATTGGTATTCTCTTACAAAAACAAGGGTGATGTCATCTGGCCTCTTCACAGAGTTCTGAATTCTGAGGGATTCAGTTCTCTAACAAAAATATATGGATCTATGAAGAGGACTGGAGGATTTACACCACCTGCAAAGCAAATGGTACTAAAGAGAATCCTTGAGATCAGGAAGGAATGGAACTCAGATGCTAGTCTACAAAGAAGGCTGAAAATTCCTACACTGGAAAGAAAATTCATCATGAACCTACTCCAGTCATGGAATTTAGGGACAATCAAGGTGTTAGGAGATTTTTCAGACCTAAAGATCAACTCAAGGGTTGCTAGCTTGAATACTCTGAAGACTCTCCAATCCAAGCTCAACAGACAAGATAGTGATGAAGAATGGTTCTACAGGATCTTTCAGAAGCAGATTAATATTCTTGAAGAAAAACTTAAGTCCAGAAGAAGAAGATCTTCTAGGAACAAGTAACTGCTCAGTCTAGAGGAGCATAATCATCTGTAATCTTTTCTAACTCTTGTATTTAAATTCTGCATTTTATTTTATTAATGTTTTGTTATCATCAAGTGTAGAATTTATGTCTGCATCTTCTCCAGTCATAAATTGGGGGAGATTGTTAGGAATCAATAATTTTTGATGATAACATAAACATTTTGTAACATGTCTTACTTAGAATCTTTATCAAATTTCAGTTGTAATTGTTACATTTCTTGTCTTTGGGAATTATCAACGGATGGGTAGAATAGGATGGCTAATTGTAAATATCCAATGCCATGTAATTTTATCTAAGTGAAGGATATTCAACTGATGAGATGTAACTGTTCAACTGATGAAGACTGGATGATGTTTTCAACTGATGAAAATCAAGCATTCAACTGAAGACAAAGTGTTCGACGGATGATGCTGAGGAATTCAACTGATGAGACTGGAACAGCATTCAACTGATGGAGTTTGTAATTCATTCAACTGATGAGCCAGGCATTCAACTGATAAAGTCAATAGCAGTTGAAAGCAACCAGAACTTTCAACTGATGAAGCAAAGAGCAGTTGAAAGTGACTAGAGCTTAAGTCTGACAAATCACATGGATCGAATTACACTAAAATAGACATGGAAGCCTAATTAGGAAAATAAAGAAGAAGCAGAAACATACTTATCTCATGCAGTGCAATCTGGATCAAATCAAGATGATGGTCAAAGATGAAGACATCTCAGAAAGCATGCATAAGACAAAGTTGTGCAGCATTGTTTTTAGATTAGAGTGCATTTTGTAATCTAGCTAAAAGCTTTGTAAAACTTGGAGTATATAACCAAGTTAGTAGCATCAGTTGAACTTGTTCAAATTACTTGAGAGAAAAATCTGAGAGTTAGAACTTGTTTGAGTGATGAACCAGCAGCTGTGCGAATTGTAAAACAATCCACAGATTCTTCTATATAAAATCTCACGGGTGGATCATTCAATCCACCCGTATTTTTAATACTTGGTGTTTTTTTCTGTTTATTGTGTTCTTAGTGTATTGTTCTTGAATCTTTTAAATTA
>NC_030383.2:20785403-20885216 GCF_001625215.2 Daucus carota subsp. sativus
TTCCAACTCAATCTAGTCAATAATAAAGCTACAAGTTGTTTTCAAGATTCACACGAGTCAAAAATTAACTACTACACGTTGATTCCAATTTCAAACAACCCAAAATGAAGCTACAAGTTGTTCAAACCTTCAACGAGTTTGGAATGACTCCTACACGTTGTTTCCAACTTCATCTCGCGATAATGAACGCTAAAACCATGTTTCCGTGCACAAACGAGTCAAGAATGACAACTACAAGTTGAATTCCAATTTCAAACAACCGAAAATGCCGCTACAAGGTACTTTCCGTTTCAAACGAGTCTTGATTGAAGTACAAGTTGTTTTCAGCTCAAACGAGCAACAACAAAACTACAAGTTGATTCCAATTTCAAACAACCAAAAATGAAACTACAAGTTGTTTTCAACTTCAAATGAGTCTGGACTTAAGCTTGCAAGTTGTTTCCAACTTCAATGTAGTCAATAATGAAGCTCTACGTGGTTTACACGTTCAAACGAGTCAAATAATCATACTACAAGTTGCTTCCAATTTCAAACACCAAAATGAAGCCCACGATTTGTTTTCCAGACTCAAATGAGTCAAGAATGAAACTACAAGTGATTCCAATTTCAACCAACCGAAAAAGGAAGCACAGTTGTTTTTCACACTTCAAACGAGTCTGAATTGAATCGCAAGGTGTTTCAACTTCAATCTAGTCGATATGAAGCTAAAATTGTTTCCATGACAAACGCAGTAGATGAAACTACAAAGCTATTCCAATTAAACCAACCGAAAAATGAAGCTACACGTAATTTTAAGTTTCAACCGAGTCTAGAATGAAGCTACAAAGTTGTTCCCCACTTCAATATAGTCAATAATAAGCTAAAAGTTGATTTCAAGCTCAAACGAGTCCAATTATGAAACTACAAGTTGATTCAATTTCAAACAACCCGCAAATGACGAGCTACAAGTTGTTTTCAACTTCAAAAAGAGTCTGGAATGAAGCTCCAAGTTGTTTCCAACTTAATCTAGTCAATCATAAAGCTACAAGTTTTTTCCACGCTCAAACGAGTCCAAAAATACTACTACAAGTGATTCCATTTCGAAACAACAACAAATGAAGATACAAGTTGTTTTCATTTCACAGAGTTTGGAATAAAACTACAAACTGTTTCCAACTACACTTTCTAGTCGATAATGAAGCTACAAGTTTTTTTTCAGGCTCAAATGAGTTCAAGAACGAAAGTACACAGTGATTCAAAATTCAAACACCCAAAAATGAAGCTACAAGTTTTTTCCAACTTAATCTAGTCAATCATGAAGCTAAATTGTTTCGCGTGCACAAAGAGTCAAGAATGAAACTACAAGTGCTTCCAATTTTCAAACAACCGAAAATGAAAACTACAAGTTGTTTTAACTTTTCAAATGAGTCAGTAGACTAAGCTGCACGTTGTTTTCAATCAATGTGGTCAATACTGAAGCTCCAAGTGGTTATTTTCAAGCTCAAACGAGTCAAAAATAATACTACAAGTTGATTCCAATTTCAAAACAACCAAAAATGAAGCTACAAGTTGTTTCAAACTTCAAACGAGTTTGGAATGAATCTACAAGTTGTTTCCAACTTCAATCTAGTCGATAATGAAGCTAAAAAAGTTTCCGTGCACAAACGAGTCAAGAATGAAACTACAAGTTGATTCCAATGTCAAACAACCGAAAATGAAGCTACACGTAATTTTCCGTTTCAAACGAGTCTGGATTGAAGCTACAAGTTGTTTTCAAGCTCAAACGAGTCAACAATAAAACTACAAGTGATTCCAATTTCAAACAACCAAAAATGAAACTACAAGTTGTTTTCAACTTCAAATGAGTCTGGAATTAAGCTGCAAGTTGTTTCCAACTTCAATGTAGTCAATAATGAGCTCTAAGTGGTTTACAAGCTCAAACGAGTCAAAAATAATACTACAAGTTGATTCCAATTTCAAACAACCAAAAATGAAGCCACGAGTTGTTTTCAAGCTCAAACGAGTCAAGAATGAAACTACAAGTTGATTCCAATTTCAACCAACCGAAAAAGAAGCTACAAGTTGTTTTCAACTTCAAACGAGTCTGGAATGAATCTGCAAGGTGTTTCCAACTTCAATCTAGTCGATAATGAAGCTAAAAATTGTTTCCATGCACAAACGAGTCAAGAATGAAACTACAAGTTGATTCCAATTTAAAACAACCGAAAATGAAGCTACAAGTAATTTTCAGTTTCAAACGAGTCTAGAATGAAGCTACAAGTTGTTCCCCACTTCAATATAGTCAATAATAAAGCTACAAGTTGATTTCAAGCTCAAACGAGTCAAATATGAAACTACAAGTTGATTCCAATTTCAAACAACCGAAAATGAAGCTACAAGTTGTTTTCAACTTCAAATGAGTCTGGAATGAAGCTCCAAGTTGTTTCCAACTTCAATCTAGTCAATAATAAAGCTACAAGTTGTTTTCAAGCTCAAACGAGTCAAAAATAATACTACAAGTTGATTCCAATTTCAAACAACCAAAAATGAAGCTACAAGTTGTTTTCAATTTCAAACGAGTTGGAATAAAACTACAAACTGTTTCCAACTACAATCTAGTCGATAATGAGCTACAAGTTTTTTTCAGGCTCAAATGAGTCAAGAACGAAAGTACAAGTTGATTCAAAATTCAAACAACCAAAAATGAAGCTACAAGTTTTTTCCAACTTAAATCTAGTCAATAATGAAGCTAAAAATTGTTTCGGTGCACAAACGAGTCAAGAATGAAACTACAAGTTGATTCCAATTTCAAACAACCGAAATGAAACTACAAGTTGTTTTCAACTTCAAATGAGTCTAGAATTAAGCTGCAAGTTGTTTTCAACTTCAATGTGGTCAATAATGAAGCTCCAAGTGGTTTACAAGCTCAAACGAGTCAAAAATAATACTACAAGTTGATTCCAATTTCAAACAACCAAAAATGAAGCTTCAAGTTGTTTCAAACATCAAACGGGTCTGGAATGAATCTACAAGTTGTTTCCAACTTCAATCTAGTCGATAATGAAGCTAAAAAATGTTTCCGTGCACAAACGAGTCAAGAATGAAACTACAAGTTGATTCCAATTTCAGACAACCGAAAATGAAGATACAAGTAATCTTCAGTTTCAAACGAGTCTGGAATGAAGCTACAAGTTGTTTCCAACTTCAATCTAGTCAATAATAAAGCTACAAGTTGTTTTCAAGCTCAAACGAGTCAACAATAAAAGTACAAGTTGATTCCAATTTCAAACAACCAAAAATGAAACTAGAAGTTGTTTTCAACTTCAAATGAGTCTGGAATTAAGCTGCAAGTTGTTTCCAACTTCAATGTAGTCAATAATGAAGCTCTAAGTGGTTTACAAGCTCAAACGAGTCAAAAATAATACTACAAGTTGATTCCAATTTCAAACAACCAAAATGAAGCCACGAGTTGTTTTCAAGCTCAAACGAGTCAAGAATGAAACTACAAGTTGATTCCAATTTCAAACAACCGAAAAAGAAGCTACAAGTTGTTTTCAACTTCAAACGAGTCTGGAATGAATCTGCAAGTTGTTTCCAACTTCAATCTAGTCGATAATGAAGCTAAAAATTGTTTCCCTGCACAACGAGTCAAGAATGAAACTACAAGTTGATTCCAATTTAAAACAACCGAAAATGAAGCTACAAGTAATTTTCAGTTTCAAACGAGTCTAGAATGAAGCTACAAGTTGTTCCCCACTTCAATATAGTCAATAATAAAGCTACAAGTTGATTTCAAGCTCAAACGAGTCAAATATGAAACTACAAGTTGATTCCAATTTCAAACAACCGAAAATGAAGCTACAAGTTGTTTTCAACTTCAAATGAGTCTGGAATGAAGCTCCAAGTTGTTTCCAACTTCAATCTAGTCAATAATAAAGCTACAAGTTGTTTTCAAGCTCAAACGAGTCAAAAATAATACTACAAGTTGATTCCAATTTCAAACAACCAAAAATGAAGCTACAAGTTGTTTTCAATTTCAAACGAGTTTGGAATAAAACTACAAACTGTTTCCAACTACAATCTAGTCGATAATGAAGCTACAAGTTGTTTTCAGGCTCAAATGAGTCAAGAACGAAAGTACAAGTTGATTCAAATTCAAACAACCAAAAATGAAGCTACAAGTTTTTTCCAACTTAAATCTAGTCAATAATGAAGCTAAAAATTGTTTCGGTGCACAAACGAGTCAAGAATGAAACTACAAGTTGATTCCAATTTCAAACAACCGAAAATGAAACTACAAGTTGTTTTCAACTTCAAATGAGTCTAGAATTAAGCTGCAAGTTGTTTTCAACTTCAATGTGGTCAATAATGAAGCTCCAAGTGGTTTACAAGCTCAAACGAGTCAAAAATAATACTACAAGTTGATTCCAATTTCAAACAACCAAAAATGAAGCTTCAAGTTGTTTCAAACATCAAACGGGTCTGGAATGAATCTACAAGTTGTTTCCAACTTCAATCTAGTCGATAATGAAGCTAAAAAATGTTTCCGTGCACAAACGAGTCAAGAATGAAACTACAAGTTGATTCCAATTTCAGACAACCGAAAATGAAGATACAAGTAATCTTCAGTTTCAAACGAGTCTGGAATGAAGCTACAAGTTGTTTCCAACTTCAATCTAGTCAATAATAAAGCTACAAGTTGTTTTCAAGCTCAAACGAGTCAACAATAAAACTACAAGTTGATTCCGATTTCAAACAACGAAAAATGAAACTACAAGTTGTTTTCAACTTCAAATGAGTCTGGAATTAAGCTGCAAGTTGTTTCCAACTTCAATGTAGTCAATAATGAAGCTCTAAGTGGTTTACAAGCTCAAACGAGTCAAAAATAATACTACAAGTTGATTCCAATTTCAAACAACCAAAAATGAAGCCACGAGTTGTTTTCAAGCTCAAACGAGTCAAGAATGAAACTACAAGTTGATTCCAATTTCAAACAACCGAAAAAGAAGCTACAAGTTGTTTTCAACTTCAAACGAGTCTGGAATGAATCTGCAAGTTGTTTCCAACTTCAATCTAGTCAATAATGAAGCTAAAAATTGTTTCCTTGCACAAACGAGTCAAGAATGAAACTACAAGTTGATTCCAATTTAAAACAACCGAAAATGAAGCTACAAGTAATCTTCAGTTTCAAACGAGTCTGGAATGAAGCTACAAGTTGTTTCCAACTTCAATCTAGTTAATAATAAAGCTACAAGTTGTTTTCAAGCTCAAACGAGTCAAGAATGAAACTACAAGTTGATTCCAATTTCAAACAACCAAAAATGAAACTACAAGTTGTTTTCAACTTCAAATGAGTCTAGAATTAAGCTGCAAGTTGTTTTCAACTTCAATGTGGTCAATAATGAAGCTCCAAGTTGTTTACAAGCTCAAACGAGTCAAAAATAATACTACAAGTTGATTCCAATTTCAAACAACCAAAAATGAAGCTTCAAGTTGTTTTAAACATCAAACGAGTCTGGAATGAATCTACAAGTTGTTTCCAACTTCAATCTAGTCGATAATGAAGCTAAAAAATGTTTCCGTGCACAAACGAGTCAAGAATGAAACTACAAGTTGATTCCAATTTCAGACAACCGAAAATGAAGATACAAGTAATTTTCTGTTTCAAACGAGTCTGGAATGAAGCTACAAGTTGTTTCCAACTTCAATCTAGTCAATAATAAAGCTACAAGTTGTTTTCAAGCTCAAACGAGTCAACAATAAAACTACAAGTTTATTCCGATTTCAAACAACCAAAAATGAAACTACAAGTTGTTTTCAACTTCAAATGAGTCTAGAATTAAGCTGCAAGTTGTTTCCAACTTCAATGTAGTCAATAATGAAGCTCTAAGTGGTTTACAAGCTCAAACGAGTCAAAAATAATACTACAAGTTGATTCCAATTTCAAACAACCAAAAATGAAGCCACGAGTTGTTTTCAAGCTCAAACGAGTCAAGAATGAAACTACAAGTTGATTCCAATTTCAAACAACCGAAAAAGAAGCTACAAGTTTTTTTCAACTTCAAACGAGTCTGGAATGAATCTGCAAGTTGTTTCCAACATCAATCTAGTCGATAATGAAGCTAAAAATTGTTCCCTTGCACAAACGAGTCAAGAATGAAACTACAAGTTGATTCCAATTTAAAACAACCGAAAATGAAGCTACAAGTAATCTTCAGTTTCAAACGAGTCTGGAATGAAGCTACAAGTTGTTTCCAACTTCAATCTAGTTAATAATAAAGCTACAAGTTGTTTTCAAGCTCAAACGAGTCAAGAATGAAACTACAAGTTGATTCCAATTTCAAACAACCAAAAATGAAACTACAAGTTGTTTTCAACTTCAAATGAGTCTAGAATTAAGCTGCAAGTTGTTTTCAACTTCAATGTGGTCAATAATGAAGCTCCAAGTTGTTTACAAGCTCAAACGAGTCAAAAATAATACTACAAGTTGATTCCAATTTCAAACAACCAAAAATGAAGCTTCAAGTTGTTTTAAACATCAAACGAGTCTGGAATGAATCTACAAGTTGTTTCCAACTTCAATCTAGTCGATAATGAAGCTAAAAAATGTTTCCGTGCACAAACGAGTCAAGAATGAAACTACAAGTTGATTCCAATTTCAGACAACCGAAAATGAAGATACAAGTAATTTTCTGTTTCAAACGAGTCTGGAATGAAGCTACAAGTTGTTTCCAACTTCAATCTAGTCAATAATAAAGCTACAAGTTGTTTTCAAGCTCAAACGAGTCAACAATAAAACTACAAGTTTATTCCGATTTCAAACAACCAAAAATGAAACTACAAGTTGTTTTCAACTTCAAATGAGTCTAGAATTAAGCTGCAAGTTGTTTCCAACTTCAATGTAGTCAATAATGAAGCTCTAAGTGGTTTACAAGCTCAAACGAGTCAAAAATAATACTACAAGTTGATTCCAATTTCAAACAACCAAAAATGAAGCCACGAGTTGTTTTCAAGCTCAAACGAGTCAAGAATGAAACTACAAGTTGATTCCAATTTCAAACAACCGAAAAAGAAGCTACAAGTTTTTTTCAACTTCAAACGAGTCTGGAATGAATCTGCAAGTTGTTTCCAACATCAATCTAGTCGATAATGAAGCTAAAAATTGTTCCCTTGCACAAACGAGTCAAGAATGAAACTACAAGTTGATTCCAATTTAAAACAACCGAAAATGAAGCTACAAGTAATCTTCAGTTTCAAACGAGTCTGGAATGAAGCTACAAGTTGTTTCCAACTTCAATCTAGTTAATAATAAAGCTACAAGTTGTTTTCAAGCTCAAACGAGTCAAGAATGAAACTACAAGTTGATTCCAATTTCAAACAACCAAAAATGAAACTACAAGTTGTTTTCAACTTCAAATGAGTCTAGAATTAAGCTGCAAGTTGTTTTCAACTTCAATGTGGTCAATAATGAAGCTCCAAGTTGTTTACAAGCTCAAACGAGTCAAAAATAATACTACAAGTTGATTCCAATTTCGAACAACCAAAAATGAAGCTTCAAGTTGTTTCAAACATCAAACGAGTCTGGAATGAATCTACAAGTTGTTTCCAACTTCAATCTAGTCGATAATGAAGCTAAAAAATGTTTCCGTGCACAAACGAGTCAAGAATGAAACTACAAGTTGATTCCAATTTCAGACAACCGAAAATGAAGATACAAGTAATTTTCTGTTTCAAACGAGTCTGGAATGAAGCTACAAGTTGTTTCCAACTTCAATCTAGTCAATAATAAAGCTACAAGTTGTTTTCAAGCTCAAACGAGTCAACAATAAAACTACAAGTTGATTCCGATTTCAAACAACCAAAAATGAAACTACAAGTTGTTTTCAACTTCAAATGAGTCTAGAATTAAGCTGCAAGTTGTTTCCAACTTCAATGTAGTCAATAATGAAGCTCTAAGTGGTTTACAAGCTCAAACGAGTCAAAAATAATACTACAAGTTGATTCCAATTTCAAACAACCAAAAATGAAGCCACGAGTTGTTTTCAAGCTCAAACGAGTCAAGAATGAAACTACAAGTTGATTCCAATTTCAAACAACCGAAAAAGAAGCTACAAGTTGTTTTCAAGCTCAAACGAGTCAACAATAAAACTACAAGTTGATTCCGATTTCAAACAACGAAAAATGAAACTACAAGTTGTTTTCAACTTCAAATGAGTCTGGAATTAAGCTGCAAGTTGTTTCCAACTTCAATGTAGTCAATAATGAAGCTCTAAGTGGTTTACAAGCTCAAACGAGTCAAAAATAATACTACAAGTTGATTCCAATTTCAAACAACCAAAAATGAAGCCACGAGTTGTTTTCAAGCTCAAACGAGTCAAGAATGAAACTACAAGTTGATTCCAATTTCAAACAACCGAAAAAGAAGCTACAAGTTGTTTTCAACTTCAAACGAGTCTGGAATGAATCTGCAAGTTGTTTCCAACTTCAATCTAGTCAATAATGAAGCTAAAAATTGTTTCCTTGCACAAACGAGTCAAGAATGAAACTACAAGTTGATTCCAATTTAAAACAACCGAAAATGAAGCTACAAGTAATCTTCAGTTTCAAACGAGTCTGGAATGAAGCTACAGGTTGTTTCCAACTTCAATCTAGTTAATAATAAAGCTACAAGTTGTTTTCAAGCTCAAACGAGTCAAGAATGAAACTACAAGTTGATTCCAATTTCAAACAACCAAAAATGAAACTACAAGTTGTTTTCAACTTCAAATGAGTCTAGAATTAAGCTGCAAGTTGTTTTCAACTTCAATGTGGTCAATAATGAAGCTCCAAGTTGTTTACAAGCTCAAACGAGTCAAAAATAATACTACAAGTTGATTCCAATTTCAAACAACCAAAAATGAAGCTTCAAGTTGTTTTAAACATCAAACGAGTCTGGAATGAATCTACAAGTTGTTTCCAACTTCAATCTAGTCGATAATGAAGCTAAAAAATGTTTCCGTGCACAAACGAGTCAAGAATGAAACTACAAGTTGATTCCAATTTCAGACAACCGAAAATGAAGATACAAGTAATTTTCTGTTTCAAACGAGTCTGGAATGAAGCTACAAGTTGTTTCCAACTTCAATCTAGTCAATAATAAAGCTACAAGTTGTTTTCAAGCTCAAACGAGTCAACAATAAAACTACAAGTTTATTCCGATTTCAAACAACCAAAAATGAAACTACAAGTTGTTTTCAACTTCAAATGAGTCTAGAATTAAGCTGCAAGTTGTTTCCAACTTCAATGTAGTCAATAATGAAGCTCTAAGTGGTTTACAAGCTCAAACGAGTCAAAAATAATACTACAAGTTGATTCCAATTTCAAACAACCAAAAATGAAGCCACGAGTTGTTTTCAAGCTCAAACGAGTCAAGAATGAAACTACAAGTTGATTCCAATTTCAAACAACCGAAAAAGAAGCTACAAGTTTTTTTAAACTTCAAACGAGTCTGGAATGAATCTGCAAGTTGTTTCCAACATCAATCTAGTCGATAATGAAGCTAAAAATTGTTCCCTTGCACAAACGAGTCAAGAATGAAACTACAAGTTGATTCCAATTTAAAACAACCGAAAATGAAGCTACAAGTAATCTTCAGTTTCAAACGAGTCTGGAATGAAGCTACAAGTTGTTTCCAACTTCAATCTAGTTAATAATAAAGCTACAAGTTGTTTTCAAGCTCAAACGAGTCAAGAATGAAACTACAAGTTGATTCCAATTTCAAACAACCAAAAATGAAACTACAAGTTGTTTTCAACTTCAAATGAGTCTAGAATTAAGCTGCAAGTTGTTTTCAACTTCAATGTGGTCAATAATGAAGCTCCAAGTTGTTTACAAGCTCAAACGAGTCAAAAATAATACTACAAGTTGATTCCAATTTCGAACAACCAAAAATGAAGCTTCAAGTTGTTTTAAACATCAAACGAGTCTGGAATGAATCTACAAGTTGTTTCCAACTTCAATCTAGTCGATAATGAAGCTAAAAAATGTTTCCGTGCACAAACGAGTCAAGAATGAAACTACAAGTTGATTCCAATTTCAGACAACCGAAAATGAAGATACAAGTAATTTTCTGTTTCAAACGAGTCTGGAATGAAGCTACAAGTTGTTTCCAACTTCAATCTAGTCAATAATAAAGCTACAAGTTGTTTTCAAGCTCAAACGAGTCAACAATAAAACTACAAGTTTATTCCGATTTCAAACAACCAAAAATGAAACTACAAGTTGTTTTCAACTTCAAATGAGTCTAGAATTAAGCTGCAAGTTGTTTCCAACTTCAATGTAGTCAATAATGAAGCTCTAAGTGGTTTACAAGCTCAAACGAGTCAAAAATAATACTACAAGTTGATTCCAATTTCAAACAACCAAAAATGAAGCCACGAGTTGTTTTCAAGCTCAAACGAGTCAAGAATGAAACTACAAGTTGATTCCAATTTCAAACAACCGAAAAAGAAGCTACAAGTTTTTTTCAACTTCAAACGAGTCTGGAATGAATCTGCAAGTTGTTTCCAACATCAATCTAGTCGATAATGAAGCTAAAAATTGTTCCCTTGCACAAACGAGTCAAGAATGAAACTACAAGTTGATTCCAATTTAAAACAACCGAAAATGAAGCTACAAGTAATCTTCAGTTTCAAACGAGTCTGGAATGAAGCTACAAGTTGTTTCCAACTTCAATCTAGTTAATAATAAAGCTACAAGTTGTTTTCAAGCTCAAACGAGTCAAGAATGAAACTACAAGTTGATTCCAATTTCAAACAACCAAAAATGAAACTACAAGTTGTTTTCAACTTCAAATGAGTCTAGAATTAAGCTGCAAGTTGTTTTCAACTTCAATGTGGTCAATAATGAAGCTCCAAGTTGTTTACAAGCTCAAACGAGTCAAAAATAATACTACAAGTTGATTCCAATTTCAAACAACCAAAAATGAAGCTTCAAGTTGTTTCAAACATCAAACGAGTCTGGAATGAATCTACAAGTTGTTTCCAACTTCAATCTAGTCGATAATGAAGCTAAAAAATGTTTCCGTGCACAAACGAGTCAAGAATGAAACTACAAGTTGATTCCAATTTCAGACAACCGAAAATGAAGATACAAGTAATTTTCTGTTTCAAACGAGTCTGGAATGAAGCTACAAGTTGTTTCCAACTTCAATCTAGTCAATAATAAAGCTACAAGTTGTTTTCAAGCTCAAACGAGTCAACAATAAAACTACAAGTTGATTCCGATTTCAAACAACCAAAAATGAAACTACAAGTTGTTTTCAACTTCAAATGAGTCTAGAATTAAGCTGCAAGTTGTTTCCAACTTCAATGTAGTCAATAATGAAGCTCTAAGTGGTTTACAAGCTCAAACGAGTCAAAAATAATACTACAAGTTGATTCCAATTTCAAACAACCAAAAATGAAGCCACGAGTTGCTTTTAAGCTCAAACGAGTCAAGAATGAAACTACAAGTTGATTCCAATTTCAAACAACCGAAAAAGAAGCTACAAGTTGTTTTCAACTTCAAACGAGTCTGGAATGAATCTGCAAGTTGTTTCCAACTTCAATCTAGTCGATAATGAAGCTGAAAATTGTTTCCATGCACAAACGAGTCAAGAATGAAACTACAAGTTGATTCCAATTTAAAACAACCGAAAATGAAGCTACAAGTAATTTTCAGTTTCAAACGAGTCTGGAATGAAGCTACAAGTTGTTTCCCACTTCAATATAGTCAATAATAAAGCTACAAGTTGATTTCAAGCTCAAACGAGTCAAATATGAAACTACAAGTTGATTCCAATTTCAAACAACCGAAAATGAAGCTATAAGTTGTTTTCAACTTCAAATGAGTCTGGAATGAAGCTCCAAGTTGTTTCCAACTTCAATCTAGTCAATAATAAAGCTACAAGTTGTTTTCAAGCTCAAACGAGTCAAGAATGAAACTACAAGTTGATTCCAATTTCAAACAACCGAAAATGAAGCTACAAGTTGTTTTCAACTTCAAACGAGTCTGGAATGAATCTGCAAGTTGTTTCTAACTTCAATCTAGTCGATAATGAAGCTAAAAATTGTTTCCATGCACAAACGAGTCAAGAATGAAACTACAAGTTGATTCCAATTTAAAACAACCGAAAATGAAGCTACAAGTAATTTTCAGTGTCAAACGAGTCTGGAATGAAGCTACAAGTTGTTTCCCACTTCAATATAGTCAATAATAAAGCTACAAGTTGATTTCAAGCTCAAACGAGTCAAATATGAAACTACAAGTTGATTCCAATTTCAAACAACCGAAAATGAAGCTACAAGTTGTTTTCAACTTCAAATGAGTCTGGAATGAAGCTCCAAGTTGTTTCCAACTTCAATCTAGTCAATAATAAAGCTACAAGTTGTTTTCCAATTTCAAACAACCAAAAATGAAGCTACAAGTTGTTTTCAATTTCAAACGAGTTTGGAATAAAACTACAAACTGTTTCCAACTACAATCTAGTCAATAATGAAGTTACAAGTTGTTTTCAGGCTCAAACGAGTCAAGAATGAAAGTACAAGTTGATTCAAAATTCAAACAACCAAAAATGAAGCTACAAGTTGTTTCCAACTTCAATCTAGTCGATAATGAAGCTAAAAATTGTTTCCATGCACAAACGAGTCAAGAATGAAACTACAAGTTGATTCCAATTTCAAACAACCGAAAATGAAGCTACAAGTAATTTTCAGTTTCAAACAATCTGGAATGAAGCTACAAGTTGTTTCCAACTTCAATCTAGTTAATAATAAAGCTACAAGTTGTTTTCAAGCTCAAACGAGTCAAATATGAAACTACAAGTTGATTCCAATTTCAAACAACCAAAAATGAAACTACAAGTTGTTTTCAACTTCAAATGAGTCTAGAATTAAGCTGCAAGTTGTTTTCAACTTCAATGTGGTCAATAATGAATCTCCAAGTTGTTTACAAGCTCAAACGAGTCAAAAATAATACTACAAGATGATTCCAATTTCAAACAACCAAAAATGAAGCTTCAAGTTGTTTCAAACATCAAACGAGTCTGGAATGAATCTACAAGTTGTTTCCAACTTCAATCTAGTCGATAATGAAGCTAAAAAATGTTTCCGTGCACAAACGAGTCAAGAATGAAACTACAAGTTGATTCCAATTTCAGACAACCGAAAATGAAGATACAAGTAATTTTCTGTTTCAAACGAGTCTGGAATGAAGCTACAAGTTGTTTCCAACTTCAATCTAGTCAATAATAAAGCTACAAGTTGTTTTCAAGCTCAAACGAGTCAACAATAAAACTACAAGTTGATTCCGATTTCAAACAACCAAAAATGAAACTACAAGTTGTTTTCAACTTCAAATGAGTCTAGAATTAAGCTGCAAGTTGTTTCCAACTTCAATGTAGTCAATAATGAAGCTCTAAGTGGTTTACAAGCTCAAACAAGTCAAAAATAATACTACAAGTTGATTCCAATTTCAAACAACCAAAAATGAAGCCACGAGTTGTTTTCAAGCTCAAACGAGTCAAAAATGAAACTACAAGTTGATTCCAATTTCAAACAACCGAAAAAGAAGCTACAAGTTGTTTTCAACTTCAAACGAGTCTGGAATGAATCTGCAAGTTGTTTCCAACTTCAATCTAGTCGATAATGAAGCTAAAAATTGTTTCCATGCACAAACGAGTCAAGAATGAAACTACAAGTTGATTCCAATTTAAAACTACCGAAAATGAAGCTACAAGTAATTTTCAGTTTCAAACGAGTCTGGAATGAAGCTACAAGTTGTTTCCCACTTCAATATAGTCAATAATAAAGCTACAAATTGATTTCAAGCTCAAACGAGTCAAATATGAAACTACAAGTTGATTCCAATTTCAAACAACCGAAAATGAAGCTATAAGTTGTTTTCAACTTCAAATGAGTCTGGAATGAAGATCCAAGTTGTTTCCAACTTCAATCTAGTCAATAATAAAGCTACAAGTTGTTTTCAAGCTCAAACGAGTCAAGAATGAAACTACAAGTTGATTCCAATTTCAAACAACCGAAAATGAAGCTACAAGTTGTTTTCAACTTCAAACGAGTCTGGAATGAATCTGCAAGTTATTTCCAACTTCAATCTAGTCGATAATGAAGCTAAAAATTGTTTCCATGCACAAACGAGTCAAGAATGAAACTACAAGTTGATTCCAATTTAAAACAACCGAAAATGAAGCTACAAGTAATTTTCAGTTTCAAACGAGTCTGGAATGAAGCTACAAGTTGTTTCCCACTTCAATATAGTCAATAATAAAGCTACAAGTTGATTTCAAGCTCAAACGAGTCAAATATGAAACTACAAGTTGATTCCAATTTCAAACAACCGAAAATGAAGCTACAAGTTGTTTTCAACTTCAAATGAGTCTGGAATGAAGCTCCAAGTTGTTTCCAACTTCAATCTAGTCAATAATAAAGCTACAAGTTGTTTTCCAATTTCAAACAACCAAAAATGAAGCTACAAGTTGTTTTCAATTTCAAACGAGTTTGGAATAAAACTACAAACTGTTTCCAACTACAATCTAGTCAATAATGAAGTTACAAGTTGTTTTCAGGCTCAAACGAGTCAAGAATGAAAGTACAAGTTGATTCAAAATTCAAACAACCAAAAATGAAGCTACAAGTTGTTTCCAACTTCAATATAGTCGATAATGAAGCTAAAAATTGTTTCCATGCACAAACGAGTCAAGAATGAAACTACAAGTTGATTCCAATTTCAAACAACCGAAAATGAAGCTACAAGTAATTTTCAGTTTCAAACAGTCTGGAATGAAGCTACAAGTTGTTTCTGTGACGCCCTCCAAATCCGGGTCATAGACTTGGGGGTCACACAATAATATAAACCTGTAAACAATAATAATATATGCATTGACCCTAAACATCCACGGATCGCTCCAGGTTATAGTATGAAACAAGCCACAACTTAAGTTATATTACAATACGTCAAATCCCAATCCATATCTTACAACTTACAAACATAAAACGCAGTGCTTACACACAAAAGATACTCAAAAGTTCATAATATCAGCAACTCCTAGCAAGGCTTCCCAACACTCATCCTGATACCTTAGCTTGATGGCTAGCCTGTGGGTCCTCGCTAACAGTAGTCTCTTTCTTCACTGGAAAAGAACATAAGGCATCGCAAGAGTGAGCTTACAGCTCAGCAAGTAATGTAAACAATAAACTGAAGTTTAACATTTATCAATAAGAATGAATCAAGGCATCAACTTCCCGTTTTAAAACAATGACTAGAATTGGATATTTATATTTTTATTTAAAAACCAAGGTTAGGCTGCTGATCAGTCACGCACTAACCCCGAGCCAGGTACATACCAAGCTCTATCACTGGATCCAAGGCACACATTGGCCTAATGACCACGAATCTGGTCTGACCACGAATCTGGTCCACATTTATAAAACCATCCAATTCTTTAACAATATAATGAAATCAACAATATCTTAACAAATCAGAATCAATACCATTGGAACGGAAGTAATATTACCAAAACAGAATCATAATCGACAAATCAGAACCATGATAATTAGTGGTGCAATACATATCAGGATAAAAGGACAATTCAGAAGTGGGTTCAAGTATCCTCACAATATGTTGGAAGAATGTCTTGAAGTTGAAAGGAAGAGCAAGTATACAGTGAAGATAATCTGAGGTTTTGTATAGAGAACAATGTCAGTGGGAATAGCTTGAGGTTTCAAATATGTTTACTTGTAGGAATTTCAAGTATTAGGGTGTATAGGTGTGAACATTCTTCAAAAGAGTAATATAGGTATTTGGTAAGACATTGTATAATTTGGTGAAGTATTGTAGCATATAGACTTGTACTGTGTGGTCATTCAGGGATGGAAGAGTATCAGAGCAAATGATTTGTGTTGTCCAGTCTCAAAGAAATGGGTATAAGTTTAATTGAAATCAAAATCAAGGTTCAGCTTGTAATTCAGGTGTTGAAAGGATTGAATAAGGTTTATCAATAATCAGGATCAATAGCACAATATATCAACAGAAGTACTTTCAAATCTATCCAGAACAATGACACTATATGCAGAAGAATAACTCAAGGAGTTTACAAAAGTATAAGTTGAGAATAGAGCACTTGCCTTATTCAGAAGCTTTACTTCTCTCTATAGCTTTCACTAAACAGAATCACTCCAATACTACTTGCTTTCCTTTCCTAAGCCTGTCCTTCTCTGATAATCACAATGTTCATCTATCAATACTCAATCTCATATCATCTTATTCGTTTCATAATCGAAACAAGCTTCTATCTACCCTTCGTTTCACTTAAATCCGACTTACGGTTCAAAAGATACGAATAAAACAGTCATACAATGTTCACATAAGCATTTCACATCTCAATCAAGTAACACATAGCACCTAATACATAAGAGAATCAATGAAATAGCTTTTCAGAAAAGGTTTGAGGTTAAAATGATTTTTCTGGTATTTATTATGAATTTTCAAACATTTTTCGGAATAAAAACGGGTAAAAGAATCAAGTTATAATTGAATAAACAAGTTCAAATACTCGAAATAAGGTTCGAAATCACTTGAAATCAATTAACAAACCTTCAACATACTTTAGAATAATTTTCTAAAGCTTGAAACTATTTTTCTGGATTTTTGAAACATTTAAAACAATTAAATCTAATTAATAAATCAATTAAAATCAATTAATAAATAATTAAAATAATTAATCAATTAATATTCCCATTAATTGACTAATTATAGTAATTAATTACTAATTAAAATTAATTAATAAATTAAATTAGATTTGTTTTTGAATAAAGAAATAATTAAAAACTATTTTTGAAAATAAATAAATGATTTTCGAAATAAAAAAATAAATTAAATAAAACTGTTTTAGAAGTTTTGAAACTTCAGGGTCTGAAGTGCAAACTTTCGAAACTTGGGGGAGGGACCGTTTTGTAAAAACGAAAAGTACAGTGTTTAAACTTCACCATCTCCGAAAGTTGGGTGGCCAGGTGGCAATTTGCCACCGGCGCCGCCTCCAACCGCCGGAGATGGCGACTGCCACCTCGGTTGGGCACCAAACGGTGCAGATCGATAGTCCTCCCCTCCAGGAACTCGAATCCAAGGTTAAAAACAACAAATCATGCACGATGAAGCCACGGTTGCAATCCAAAGTTTCCGCCGCCGGCGAAACTTTCTCTTCTCCGGCGAACGTGAAAACGGAACCCCACATAACAATTAAACACATAAATCGACTCTACTCGACCTCATGGATAGTTTCATGGCTTCAATTTCAGCTTATAATCAGTAATTAAGAAACGCCTAATTCAATTGAAAATATTCATACGAAGAACAAACCCTAGTTCTTCAATTCGAGAATTAAACTCAATTTTGAACATGTTATTGAACTCCAAATAACACATATGATATACCAAAATGATCAGGAGAAGATTATCTACAACATGGAAGCATAAAATCATATAAACCACATCAAAAATCAAAAAGCCCTAATTAAACCCTAATTCATACGAAATTTCAAACTCAAATTACTCTCCAACGGTGAATCTCTACCTGTTTTTGAGACTTGATATGGATTCTACGCGTCGATACCTTCGATTGGACTACTTGTATGCTTGATTCTGAGATCGATAACGCCTTCAACCCTTCGATTGAACTTCAAGAACGCGAAGAACGAATAACTAGTTTCTCTCGATTCTCGTGTATTGAAATGATAATTATGAAAAATAAACTAATAATTATCCTATTTATAATTACAAATAACTGGCCCCCATTTGGATCCTACCGGACATAAAATACACTTCTTAATCATTAAGTATTAATAAAACTGATCCGTTCGGGACCGACTTTAAAGATAATTATCAAATACACACATTACGAGAAACGTATGGGGCTCCGAGCTTTGTCTGGCACAAAGTACGAGAAGTATAATGCTTTACTCAAAATAATTTGGGGTTAAAAATATCCGGCGTACACGTTTATCGATACGGTAAAATAATAATAAAATATTCGTAAAATCGTTCCGAAATCCTTTCACGTAAATCCGTACACCAGATTAGAAAAGTTAAAACACGAAAGTGGTTCAGAATGTCTCAAATAACAAACCAGCGAAATTTTCCCGGAAGCCCCCCGGGGTTTAATTATCGAGTAAACGGGTTTAAAATCAATTTAATAATAATATTTTATAATATACTTAATTAATCCTTAAATCAGATATCAAATCATATAATAATCCATAATCTGCCAAACGAGTGCCTAAATTCTCCATATTTTGATCTGATCATATAAAAATTATAATTTCACAAGTCATAACATACATAAACGATCATTCAACAAGTCACTTAACATATAATTCACAATTAATTCACATAATATTCACAAAATATTCGCATACCGGCATAACAAATACATGTCGAAATCCCGGATATTACATCCTTCCCCCCTTAAAAGGATTCTGTCCTCAGAATCTGCTAAGAAAACAAGTGAGGATATTTCTCACACATATCACTTTCTAACTCCCAAGTTGACTCTTCAACTTTTGGGTTTCTCCACAATACTCTCACTATTTTCACCACTTTGTTTCTCAATACTTTCTCTTTTCTATCTAGAATCTCTATTGGACTCTCAACATAAGACAAATCTGCCTGAAGTTCTACTGGCTCGTATTCTATCACATGCCTAGAATCTGGATGATACTTCTTAAGCATTGACACATGAAAGACATTATGAATATGCTCCATATGTGGGGGTAACGCTAATTCATAAGTCACTTTACCAACGCGCCTCAAGATCTCAAATGGTCCGACGTATCTGGGACTTAGTTTTCCTTTCTTGCCAAATCGGGATAGTCCTTTCCATGGCGAAATCTTCAGTAATACAGGTTCTCCTTCTTCAAATTCCATATCCTTCCTGGCTTGATCCGCGTACTTTCTTTGACGATTCTGTGCTGCAATTAGTCTTCTTTGAATGGTTTCAATCACTTCCTTCGTCTGCTGAACTAATTCTGGCCCAAGTAGTTTGCGTTCTCCTACTTCATCCCAACATACGGGTGAACGACATTTACGTCCATACAGAGCTTCATAAGGAGGCATTCCGATGCTCGCATGATAACTGTTGTTATATGAGAATTCCACTAACGGTAGATGTTCGTCCCAATTGCCTTTAAAATCGATAGCACAAACGCGTAGCATATCCTCGATTGTATGAATAGTCCTTTCACTCTGGCCATCCGTTTGTGGATGATAAGCAGTGCTCATATTCAATCTGGTGCCCAAGCATTCCTGAAAGCTCTTCCAGAATCTCGAGTTGAATCGTGGATCTCGATCAGATACAATGGAGACTGGAACCCCGTGACGAACGACGATCTCCTTCAGATACATATGGACTAATTTGTCTAATGAGAATCTCTCGTTAATGGGAAGGAAATGAGCTGACTTAGTTAGTCTATCTACAATAACCCATATGGCATCGTGATTTGCCCTCGTTCTAGGTAATCCAACTATAAAATCCATCGCAATATGCTCCCATTTCCATTCTGGAATTTCTAGAGGTTGTAACAATCCACTTGGCCGCTGGTGTTCTGCCTTCACTCTTTGACACGTATAACATTTATTTACCCACTCTGCAATTTCTCTCTTCATATCTGGCCACCAATAATTCTCCTTCAAATCTCTATACATCTTAGTGCTCCCGGGGTGAATTGAATAAGCGGAACTATGTGCTTCACTTAAAACTTCATCTTTCAGCTCCTGTACTGGTGGAATCCATATTCTAGAAGAAAATCTTAGAATACCTTGCTCATCTTTCTGGGTACAAAGTTCTTCCCCAACAAAATTATTAACATCCTGTTCCATTACGGTCTCTTGACATTTCTTTATCTTTTCTAGTAACTCTGGTTGAAAAATCATTGTATATAATCCAGCTTCTGAGGGTTCACTCACTCTAACTTCTATTTCCAGCTTTTCGAATTCTCTATATATTTCCTTAGGTAACGTCAACACATTCAGTCTTTCTTTTCTGCTCAAAGCATCTGCCACTACATTGGCTTTTCCAGGGTGATAATTGATGGTGCAATCATAATCCTTTATCAATTCTAACCACCTTCTCTGCCTCATATTAAGCTCCTTCTGTGTAAAGATATACTTCAGACTCTTATGATCGGTGTAGATTTCACACTTTTGTCCATATAAATAATGGGCCTGTTTGTATGTGAGGAGCAGCTTTTACTTCCGGCTCATATTTTTCTTGATCCGTTTGTGTAAAGAAGTAGAAGCACTTTTAAAAAGCTGAGAATGCTAGCTTCTCTCTCACAGCTTCTGCTTCTTTTCCAAACACTTTATTAACTTATTTACTTCTCACTTCTACTCCACTTCTTTAATTTAAGCAAGAAGTCACTTCTTTTAAGCTTGTCCAAACGGCCCCAATGTCTCCAAATCTTCAATGCAAACACTATGGCTGCTAGTTCTAAATCATGTGTAGGATACCTCTGCTCATGGGGTTTGAGTTGTCTGGATGCATAAGCAATAACTTTGTCATGTTGCATCAACACACAACCCAATCCCTTATGAGAAGCATCACTATAAATTACAAAATTCCCTTGCTCATCTGGAAGTGATAACACTGGGGCTGATACTAACCTTTTCTTTAATTCTTCGAAACTTTCTTCACACTTTTCAGTCCATACGAACTTTTCTTCTTTCCGGGTAAGCCTCGTCATTGGTACAGCAATCCTTGAGAAATCTTGGACAAATCTTCTATAATAACCTGCCAAACCCAAGAAACTTCTGACTTCTGTTGGTGTCTTTGGCCTTTCCCAATTCATAATTGCCTCAATCTTGGAGGGATCTACTTTAATTCCTTCTTTACTGACTATATGACCTAGAAATTGAACCTCTTGTAACCAGAATTCACACTTTGAAAACTTAGCATACAGCTTCTCTCTTCTCAATATCTCTAAAGCCATCCTTAAGTGGGTTGCATGATCCTCAGTAGTTCTGGAATAAATCAAGATATCATCTATGAATACAATCACAAATTTATCCAAATATGGTTTAAAGACTCTGTTCATCAAGTCCATAAAAGCTGCGGGGGCATTGGTTAATCCAAAGGCCATCACTAAAAACTCATAGTGGCCATATCGGGTTCTAAAAGCTGTTTTAGGTATATCTTCTTGTTTAATCTTTAGCTGATGGTATCCCGACCTTAAATCAATCTTCGAAAAACATCTCGCTCCCTTCAATTGATCAAACAAATCATCTATACGGGGTAATGGGTATCTATTCTTAATGGTTAACTTATTAAGTTCCCGATAATCAATACATAACCTCATACTACCATCCTTCTTCTTCACAAACAACACTGGTGCTCCCCACGGGGATACACTGGGTCTAATCACTCCCTTCTCTAACAAATATTGTAACTGGGTTGCCAATTCTTTCATTTCTACTGGTGCCATTCTATATGGGGCTTTAGATACTGGTTCGGTTCCAGGTGCTAAATCTATTGCAAATTCAATTTCTCTATCTGGAGGTAATCCGGGTAACTCATCTGGAAATACATCTGGAAACTCGTTTACTACAGGAATATCTTCAAGCTTCACAAGTTCTCGACTCTAATCAGTTACATATGCTATATAAGCTTCACAACCTTGACGTAACAATCTCTTCGTTTGAACCATTGTCAAAAACTTCTTTACCTGTTTCTGCCCTCGAAATACTATCGTCTTCTCATTCGGTGCCCTTAACATTACCTTCTTATTACGACAATCTATTTGAGCGTTATGCTTCGATAACCAATCCATTCCTAAAATAACATCAAACTCTCCCAACTTGAAAGGTATCAAGTCGGCACAAAACTTATTTCCTAAGATCTCAACTTCACAATTCCTATAAACTTGGCTAACAGGGACACGTTCCTGATTAGCCAGTTCTATATTCTTGACCTCATTAAGCAATTCTATAGGACGATTCAACTTATGCACAAAATCTTCAGAAATAAACGATCTAGTAGCTCCAGAATCAATCAAAACCTTGGCACATAAAGAATTCACAGTAAGCGTACCTGCCACCACATCTGCATCCTGAACTGCATCCCTCATAGTCATATTGTAGGTTCTGGCTTTGGGAACTTCTGGGACTACTGGAGTGGATCCCATAATTCTAAGTGTAGGGTTACCTGAAGCTGGTACTTTGCAATCCTTCACCATGTGTCCTGGTTTTCCACACCTAAAACATGTTATTCCAGTTGCTGGAGTCCTATTGGGTTGGTTCCTTGCTGGTTGATCTCGAATCATCGGGGTCTTTACTGGTGGGTTCTGACATTCCCTAGAATAGTGTCCCTTCTGATTACACTTGTAGCACACCACATTCAATCTATTACAGATTCCCCCGTGTCTCTTTCCACATATCTGACACTCCGGCAGTGGAGGCCTTGGTTGATTTCCAATAGCTGGACGGTTACCTTGTCCACTACCACCTACATCTGGCTTCTTAAAAGTGGGATTTCTCCCCTGCTGAAATTTCCCTTTCTTCGGGTTGTTAAAATTCTGAAACCTTCCCTGCTGAAACTGTCCCTCGTGATGCTCTGACTTATGCTTCTTTCCCTCTTTCTCTTTCTGAGACATTTCGCTCTCCGTTTCTGCTATCATTGCCTTCTGAACTACAGCCGCATAAGTATCTAATTCCAATATGGCTAGCTTTCCCCTGATCCATGCCTTTAAACCCTGTTGGAATCTCTTAGCTCTCTTCCTATCAGTATCTACATAGGTTGGAACAAACCTAGCCAACTCAGCAAACTTTTTCTCATACTCAGCCACTGACATATCCCCTTGCTTCAATTCTAAAAACTGTAACTCCATTCGATCCTGGAGAAATTGAGGAAAGTATTTCTCCAAAAACAACTCCTTAAACCTATCCCAGGTAACATCCTCTGTCCCTTCCATTGCTCTCACAGACTCCCACCAATAGGTGGCCTCCTCCTTCAGATAATAACTAGCAAACTCAGTCTTCTGCTCATCTCTCACTTTAACTAACACAAAAGCCTTTTCAATTTCCTTCAACCATATCCTAGCCTCAATAGGGTCCGCTGAACCCTTAAACTCTGGGGGATTAACAGACTGAAAGTTTTTGAAAGTAACCTGGGGATTAGCCTGCCTTTCCTGGTGCTGAGTCAGGTTGGCAGTTTGTTGGGCCAAGATCTGAAGAATCTGGGCCATCGTAGGTTCTGGATTGTTGTTATTGTTGTTGTCATCAGGGTTGGTTGCACGGGTTTGTCTTCTAGGAGGCATAGCTCTGTAAAGAAACAAGCAGTTTATTTATCCTTCAAAACTTTTAACAATTGTTTTTAGAAAACAGAATATTTCTTTTTGAAAACATTTTTGATCATTGAATTAAATAAATCGCATGCTTCTTCACAGAACAGAGCAATAGTGAAAGAAACAGGGTATAATGATATCACAGGGTTTATATGAAGTGCAGTATGTAAAACAAGTGTGACATGTAAAGTAAGTAAGACGGGTGCAATAAAATAAAAGACAGTATGAAAAGGAAAAGTTCTGATATATATAAAGAGCTGGGGGTACATCAGCGCAAGCGCTTGTCAAAAGTAAAACACAACAGCAACCTACACACTGGTCAGCACATCTTAGTCTATATAAGGTCAAAATCGGCTGACACTACACTACCACCACACACTACACACTACACACTACACACTAATATACATGGTACCTCCACTCTGTAACTACCACCGTCTAACTCCAAGGAAAAGTAGGACCTCCGATCTTGTCCAACTCTCCCATGATCCATATAGCCCAGTCTGCTAAGTCGCCCTGACCCTCACTCACTGCAGTAAGCTTCGCCATCGCCATCATCCTAACATCAACAATCTTCTGCCTCAGCTCCCGCTCAGCTCTACTAGGGTCCATCATCTGTATAACACGCTCTAACTCTCTGATCTGCCCGAGTAAGTACCGACAATCCATCCTCATCGCCTCAAACTCATGATATGGAACAGGGTGAGGTGCATCACGAAAAGAAATATGGATAAAAGAACCTCGGGTGGAACTAGATGTACTGGGTGGGGGTCCACGTATGAGAGGCCTAGCATGAGAAGTCGAGGGTATATCTCTGGGAGGAATGATAGGGTCTGACATCGTGAATATCTGTAAATCAATGTAACAGAACATATATAAGAATCTCTGATAGCACAAGGGCCTATTTTCCATTGATACTCACCTCTCAACGTTCTATCTACCTATCACTCATTTCTAATCTTAATCCCTCTACCCAAACCCGACAATCTAGGCTTGTTTCATTGACTCATAACCTGTCGCTCTGATACCAACCTGTGACGCCCTCCAAATCCGGGTCATAGACTTGGGGGTCACACAATAATATAAACCTGTAAACAATAATAATATATGCATTGACCCTAAACATCCACGGATCGCTCCAGGTTATAGTATGAAACAAGCCACAACTTAAGTTATATTACAATACGTCAAATCCCAATCCATATCTTACAACTTACAAACATAAAACGCAGTGCTTACACACAAAAGATACTCAAAAGTTCATAATATCAGCAACTCCTAGCAAGGCTTCCCAACACTCATCCTGATACCTTAGCTTGATGGCTAGCCTGTGGGTCCTCGCTAACAGTAGTCTCTTTCTTCACTGGAAAAGAACATAAGGCATCGCAAGAGTGAGCTTACAGCTCAGCAAGTAATGTAAACAATAAACTGAAGTTTAACATTTATCAATAAGAATGAATCAAGGCATCAACTTCCCGTTTTAAAACAATGACTAGAATTGGATATTTATATTTTTATTTAAAAACCAAGGTTAGGCTGCTGATCAGTCACGCACTAACCCCGAGCCAGGTACATACCAAGCTCTATCACTGGATCCAAGGCACACATTGGCCTAATGACCACGAATCTGGTCTGACCACGAATCTGGTCCACATTTATAAAACCATCCAATTCTTTAACAATATAATGAAATCAACAATATCTTAACAAATCAGAATCAATACCATTGGAACGGAAGTAATATTACCAAAACAGAATCATAATCGACAAATCAGAACCATGATAATTAGTGGTGCAATACATATCAGGATAAAAGGACAATTCAGAAGTGGGTTCAAGTATCCTCACAATATGTTGGAAGAATGTCTTGAAGTTGAAAGGAAGAGCAAGTATACAGTGAAGATAATCTGAGGTTTTGTATAGAGAACAATGTCAGTGGGAATAGCTTGAGGTTTCAAATATGTTTACTTGTAGGAATTTCAAGTATTAGGGTGTATAGGTGTGAACATTCTTCAAAAGAGTAATATAGGTATTTGGTAAGACATTGTATAATTTGGTGAAGTATTGTAGCATATAGACTTGTACTGTGTGGTCATTCAGGGATGGAAGAGTATCAGAGCAAATGATTTGTGTTGTCCAGTCTCAAAGAAATGGGTATAAGTTTAATTGAAATCAAAATCAAGGTTCAGCTTGTAATTCAGGTGTTGAAAGGATTGAATAAGGTTTATCAATAATCAGGATCAATAGCACAATATATCAACAGAAGTACTTTCAAATCTATCCAGAACAATGACACTATATGCAGAAGAATAACTCAAGGAGTTTACAAAAGTATAAGTTGAGAATAGAGCACTTGCCTTATTCAGAAGCTTTACTTCTCTCTATAGCTTTCACTAAACAGAATCACTCCAATACTACTTGCTTTCCTTTCCTAAGCCTGTCCTTCTCTGATAATCACAATGTTCATCTATCAATACTCAATCTCATATCATCTTATTCGTTTCATAATCGAAACAAGCTTCTATCTACCCTTCGTTTCACTTAAATCCGACTTACGGTTCAAAAGATACGAATAAAACAGTCATACAATGTTCACATAAGCATTTCACATCTCAATCAAGTAACACATAGCACCTAATACATAAGAGAATCAATGAAATAGCTTTTCAGAAAAGGTTTGAGGTTAAAATGATTTTTCTGGTATTTATTATGAATTTTCAAACATTTTTCGGAATAAAAACGGGTAAAAGAATCAAGTTATAATTGAATAAACAAGTTCAAATACTCGAAATAAGGTTCGAAATCACTTGAAATCAATTAACAAACCTTCAACATACTTTAGAATAATTTTCTAAAGTTTGAAACTATTTTTCTGGATTTTTGAAACATTTAAAACAATTAAATCTAATTAATAAATCAATTAAAATCAATTAATAAATAATTAAAATAATTAATCAATTAATATTCCCATTAATTGACTAATTATAGTAATTAATTACTAATTAAAATTAATTAATAAATTAAATTAGATTTGTTTTTGAATAAAGAAATAATTAAAAACTATTTTTGAAAATAAATAAATGATTTTCGAAATTAAAAAATAAATTAAATAAAACTGTTTTAGAAGTTTTGAAACTTCAGGGTCTGAAGTGCAAACTTTCGAAACTTGGGGGAGGGACCGTTTTGTAAAAACGAAAAGTACAGTGTTTAAACTTCACCATCTCCGAAAGTTGGGTGGCCAGGTGGCAATTTGCCACCGGCGCCGCCTCCAACCGCCGGAGATGGCGACTGCCACCTCGGTTGGGCACCAAACGGTGCAGATCGATAGTCCTCCCCTCCAGGAACTCGAATCCAAGGTTAAAAACAACAAATCATGCACGATGAAGCCACGGTTGCAATCCAAAGTTTCCGCCGCCGGCGAAACTTTCTCTTCTCCGGCGAACGTGAAAACGGAACCCCACATAACAATTAAACACATAAATCGACTCTACTCGACCTCATGGATAGTTTCATGGCTTCAATTTCAGCTTATAATCAGTAATTAAGAAACGCCTAATTCAATTGAAAATATTCATACGAAGAACAAACCCTAGTTCTTCAATTCGAGAATTAAACTCAATTTTGAACATGTTATTGAACTCCAAATAACACATATGATATACCAAAATGATCAGGAGAAGATTATCTACAACATGGAAGCATAAAATCATATAAACCACATCAAAAATCAAAAAGCCCTAATTAAACCCTAATTCATACGAAATTTCAAACTCAAATTACTCTCCAACGGTGAATCTCTACCTGTTTTTGAGACTTGATATGGATTCTACGCGTCGATACCTTCGATTGGACTACTTGTATGCTTGATTCTGAGATCGATAACGCCTTCAACCCTTCGATTGAACTTCAAGAACGCGAAGAACGAATAACTAGTTTCTCTCGATTCTCGTGTATTGAAATGATAATTATGAAAAATAAACTAATAATTATCCTATTTATAATTACAAATAACTGGCCCCCATTTGGATCCTACCGGACATAAAATACACTTCTTAATCATTAAGTATTAATAAAACTGATCCGTTCGGGACCGACTTTAAAGATAATTATCAAATACACACATTACGAGAAACGTATGGGGCTCCGAGCTTTGTCTGGCACAAAGTACGAGAAGTATAATGCTTTAGTCAAAATAATTTGGGGTTAAAAATATCCGGCGTACACGTTTATCGATACGGTAAAATAATAATAAAATATTCGTAAAATCGTTCCGAAATCCTTTCACGTAAATCCGTACACCAGATTAGAAAAGTTAAAACACGAAAGTGGTTCAGAATGTCTCAAATAACAAACCAGCGAAATTTTCCCGGAAGCCCCCCGGGGTTTAATTATCGAGTAAACGGGTTTAAAATCAATTTAATAATAATATTTTATAATATACTTAATTAATCCTTAAATCAGATATCAAATCATATAATAATCCATAATCTGCCAAACGAGTGCCTAAATTCTCCATATTTTGATCTGATCATATAAAAATTATAATTTCACAAGTCATAACATACATAAACGATCATTCAACAAGTCACTTAACATATAATTCACAATTAATTCACATAATATTCACAAAATATTCGCATACCGGCATAACAAATACATGTCGAAATCCCGGATATTACATCCTTCCCCCCTTAAAAGGATTCTGTCCTCAGAATCTGCTAAGAAAACAAGTGAGGATATTTCTCACACATATCACTTTCTAACTCCCAAGTTGACTCTTCAACTTTTGGGTTTCTCCACAATACTCTCACTATTTTCACCACTTTGTTTCTCAATACTTTCTCTTTTCTATCTAGAATCTCTATTGGACTCTCAACATAAGACAAATCTGCCTGAAGTTCTACTGGCTCGTATTCTATCACATGCCTAGAATCTGGATGATACTTCATAAGCATTGACACATGAAAGACATTATGAATATGCTCCATATGTGGGGGTAACGCTAATTCATAAGTCACTTTACCAACGCGCCTCAAGATCTCAAATGGTCCGACGTATCTGGGACTTAGTTTTCCTTTCTTGCCAAATCGGGATAGTCCTTTCCATGGCGAAATCTTCAGTAATACAGGTTCTCCTTCTTCAAATTCCATATCCTTCCTGGCTTGATCCGCGTACTTTCTTTGACGATTCTGTGCTGCAATTAGTCTTCTTTGAATGGTTTCAATCACTTCCTTCGTCTGCTGAACTAATTCTGGCCCAAGTAGTTTGCGTTCTCCTACTTCATCCCAACATACGGGTGAACGACATTTACGTCCATACAGAGCTTCATAAGGAGGCATTCCGATGCTCGCATGATAACTGTTGTTATATGAGAATTCCACTAACGGTAGATGTTCGTCCCAATTGCCTTTAAAATCGATAGCACAAACGCGTAGCATATCCTCGATTGTATGAATAGTCCTTTCACTCTGGCCATCCGTTTGTGGATGATAAGCAGTGCTCATATTCAATCTGGTGCCCAAGCATTCCTGAAAGCTCTTCCAGAATCTCGAGTTGAATCGTGGATCTCGATCAGATACAATGGAGACTGGAACCCCGTGACGAACGACGATCTCCTTCAGATACATATGGACTAATTTGTCTAATGAGAATCTCTCGTTAATGGGAAGGAAATGAGCTGACTTAGTTAGTCTATCTACAATAACCCATATGGCATCGTGATTTGCCCTCGTTCTAGGTAATCCAACTATAAAATCCATCGCAATATGCTCCCATTTCCATTCTGGAATTTCTAGAGGTTGTAACAATCCACTTGGCCGCTGGTGTTCTGCCTTCACTCTTTGACACGTATAACATTTATTTACCCACTCTGCAATTTCTCTCTTCATATCTGGCCACCAATAATTCTCCTTCAAATCTCTATACATCTTAGTGCTCCCGGGGTGAATTGAATAAGCGGAACTATGTGCTTCACTTAAAACTTCATCTTTCAGCTCCTGTACTGGTGGAATCCATATTCTAGAAGAAAATCTTAGAATACCTTGCTCATCTTTCTGGGTACAAAGTTCTTCCCCAACAAAATTATTAACATCCTGTTCCATTACGGTCTCTTGACATTTCTTTATCTTTTCTAGTAACTCTGGTTGAAAAATCATTGTATATAATCCAGCTTCTGAGGGTTCACTCACTCTAACTTCTATTTCCAGCTTTTCGAATTCTCTATATATTTCCTTAGGTAACGTCAACACATTCAGTCTTTCTTTTCTGCTCAAAGCATCTGCCACTACATTGGCTTTTCCAGGGTGATAATTGATGGTGCAATCATAATCCTTTATCAATTCTAACCACCTTCTCTGCCTCATATTAAGCTCCTTCTGTGTAAAGATATACTTCAGACTCTTATGATCGGTGTAGATTTCACACTTTTCTCCATATAAATAATGTCTCCAAATCTTCAATGCAAACACTATGGCTGCTAGTTCTAAATCATGTGTAGGATACCTCTGCTCATGGGGTTTGAGTTGTCTGGATGCATAAGCAATAACTTTGTCATGTTGCATCAACACACAACCCAATCCCTTATGAGAAGCATCACTATAAATTACAAAATTCCCTTGCTCATCTGGAAGTGATAACACTGGAAGTGATAACACTGGGGCTGATACTAACCTTTTCTTTAATTCTTCGAAACTTTCTTCACACTTTTCAGTCCATACGAACTTTTCTTCTTTCCGGGTAAGCCTCGTCATTGGTACAGCAATCCTTGAGAAATCTTGGACAAATCTTCTATAATAACCTGCCAAACCCAAGAAACTTCTGACTTCTGTTGGTGTCTTTGGCCTTTCCCAATTCATAATTGCCTCAATCTTGGAGGGATCTACTTTAATTCCTTCTTTACTGACTATATGACCTAGAAATTGAACCTCTTGTAACCAGAATTCACACTTTGAAAACTTAGCATACAGCTTCTCTCTTCTCAATATCTCTAAAGCCATCCTTAAGTGGGTTGCATGATCCTCAGTAGTTCTGGAATAAATCAAGATATCATCTATGAATACAATCACAAATTTATCCAAATATGGTTTAAAGACTCTGTTCATCAAGTCCATAAAAGCTGCGGGGGCATTGGTTAATCCAAAGGCCATCACTAAAAACTCATAGTGGCCATATCGGGTTCTAAAAGCTGTTTTAGGTATATCTTCTTGTTTAATCTTTAGCTGATGGTATCCCGACCTTAAATCAATCTTCGAAAAACATCTCGCTCCCTTCAATTGATCAAACAAATCATCTATACGGGGTAATGGGTATCTATTCTTAATGGTTAACTTATTAAGTTCCCGATAATCAATACATAACCTCATACTACCATCCTTCTTCTTCACAAACAACACTGGTGCTCCCCACGGGGATACACTGGGTCTAATCACTCCCTTCTCTAACAAATCTTGTAACTGGGTTGCCAATTCTTTCATTTCTACTGGTGCCATTCTATATAGGGCTTTAGATACTGGTTCGGTTCCAGGTGCTAAATCTATTGCAAATTCAATTTCTCTATCTGGAGGTAATCCGGGTAACTCATCTGGAAATACATCTGGAAACTCGTTTACTACAGGAATATCATCAAGCTTCACAAGTTCTCGACTCTAATCAGTTACATATGCTATATAAGCTTCACAACCTTGACGTAACAATCTCTTCGTTTGAACCATTGTCAAAAACTTCTTTACCTGTTTCTGCCCTCGAAATACTATCGTCTTCTCATTCGGTGCCCTTAACATTACCTTCTTATTACGACAATCTATTTGAGCGTTATGCTTCGATAACCAATCCATTCCTAAAATAACATCAAACTCTCCCAACTTGAAAGGTATCAAGTCGGCACAAAACTTATTTCCTAAGATCTCAACTTCACAATTCCTATAAACTTGGCTAACAGGGACACGTTCCTGATTAGCCAGTTCTATATTCTTGACCTCATTAAGCAATTCTATAGGACGATTCAACTTATGCACAAAATCTTCAGAAATAAACGATCTAGTAGCTCCAGAATCAATCAAAACCTTGGCACATAAAGAATTCACAGTAAGCGTACCTGCCACCACATCTGCATCCTGAACTGCATCCCTCATAGTCATATTGTAGGTTCTGGCTTTGGGAACTTCTGGGACTACTGGAGTGGATCCCATAATTCTAAGTGTAGGGTTACCTGAAGCTGGTACTTTGCAATCCTTCACCATGTGTCCTGGTTTTCCACACCTAAAACATGTTATTCCAGTTGCTGGAGTCCTATTGGGTTGGTTCCTTGCTGGTTGATCTCGAATCATCGGGGTCTTTACTGGTGGGTTCTGACATTCCCTAGAATAGTGTCCCTTCTGATTACACTTGTAGCACACCACATTCAATCTATTACAGATTCCCCCGTGTCTCTTTCCACATATCTGACACTCCGGCAGTGGAGGCCTTGGTTGATTTCCAATAGCTGGACGGTTACCTTGTCCACTACCACCTACATCTGGCTTCTTAAAAGTGGGATTTCTCCCCTGCTGAAATTTCCCTTTCTTCGGGTTGTTAAAATTCTGAAACCTTCCCTGCTGAAACTGTCCCTCGTGATGCTCTGACTTATGCTTCTTTCCCTCTTTCTCTTTCTGAGACATTTCGCTCTCCGTTTCTGCTATCATTGCCTTCTGAACTACAGCCGCATAAGTATCTAATTCCAATATGGCTAGCTTTCCCCTGATCCATGCCTTTAACCCCTGTTGGAATCTCTTAGCTCTCTTCCTATCAGTATCTACATAGGTTGGAACAAACCTAGCCAACTCAGCAAACTTTTTCTCATACTCAGCCACTGACATATCCCCTTGCTTCAATTCTAAAAACTGTAACTCCATTCGATCCTGGAGAAATTGAGGAAAGTATTTCTCCAAAAACAACTCCTTAAACCTATCCCAGGTAACATCCTCTGTCCCTTCCATTGCTCTCACAGACTCCCACCAATAGGTGGCCTCCTCCTTCAGATAATAACTAGCAAACTCAGTCTTCTGCTCATCTCTCACTTTAACTAACACAAAAGCCTTTTCAATTTCCTTCAACCATATCCTAGCCTCAATAGGGTCCGCTGAACCCTTAAACTCTGGGGGATTAACAGACTGAAAGTTTTTGAAAGTAACCTGGGGATTAGCCTGCCTTTCCTGGTGCTGAGTCAGGTTGGCAGTTTGTTGGGCCAAGATCTGAAGAATCTGGGCCATCGTAGGTTCTGGATTGTTGTTATTGTTGTTGTCATCAGGGTTGGTTGCACGGGTTTGTCTTCTAGGAGGCATAGCTCTGTAAAGAAACAAGCAGTTTATTTAACCTTCAAAACTTTTAACAATTGTTTTTAGAAAACAGAATATTTCTTTTTGAAAACATTTTTGATCATTGAATTAAATAAATCGCATGCTTCTTCACAGAACAGAGCAATAGTGAAAGAAACAGGGTATAATGATATCACAGGGTTTATATGAAGTGCAGTATGTAAAACAAGTGTGACATGTAAAGTAAGTAAGACGGGTGCAATAAAATAAAAGACAGTATGAAAAGGAAAAGTTCTGATATATATAAAGAGCTGGGGGTACATCAGCGCAAGCGCTTGTCAAAAGTAAAACACAACAGCAACCTACACACTGGTCAGCACATCTTAGTCTATATAAGGTCAAAATCGGCTGACACTACACTACCACCACACACTACACACTACACACTACACACTAATATACATGGTACCTCCACTCTGTAACTACCACCGTCTAACTCCAAGGAAAAGTAGGACCTCCGATCTTGTCCAACTCTCCCATGATCCATATAGCCCAGTCTGCTAAGTCGCCCTGACCCTCACTCACTGCAGTAAGCTTCGCCATCGCCATCATCCTAACATCAACAATCTTCTGCCTCAGCTCCCGCTCAGCTCTACTAGGGTCCATCATCTGTATAACACGCTCTAACTCTCTGATCTGCCCGAGTAAGTACCGACAATCCATCCTCATCGCCTCAAACTCATGATATGGAACAGGGTGAGGTGCATCACGAAAAGAAATATGGATAAAAGAACCTCGGGTGGAACTAGATGTACTGGGTGGGGGTCCACGTATGAGAGGCCTAGCATGAGAAGTCGAGGGTATATCTCTGGGAGGAATGATAGGGTCTGACATCGTGAATATCTGTAAATCAATGTAACAGAACATATATAAGAATCTCTGATAGCACAAGGGCCTATTTTCCATTGATACTCACCTCTCAACGTTCTATCTACCTATCACTCATTTCTAATCTTAATCCCTCTACCCAAACCCGACAATCTAGGCTTGTTTCATTGACTCATAACCTGTCGCTCTGATACCAACCTGTGACGCCCTCCAAATCCGGGTCATAGACTTGGGGGTCACACAATAATATAAACCTGTAAATAATAATAATATATGCATTGACCCTAAACATCCACGGATCGCTCCAGGTTATAGTATGAAACAAGCCACAACTTAAGTTATATTACAATACGTCAAATCCCAATCCATATCTTACAACTTACAAACATAAAACGCAGTGCTTACACACAAAAGATACTCAAAAGTTCATAATATCAGCAACTCCTAGCAAGGCTTCCCAACACTCATCCTGATACCTTAGCTTGATGGCTAGCCTGTGGGTCCTCGCTAACAGTAGTCTCTTTCTTCACTGGAAAAGAACATAAGGCATCGCAAGAGTGAGCTTACAGCTCAGCAAGTAATGTAAACAATAAACTGAAGTTTAACATTTATCAATAAGAATGAATCAAGGCATCAACTTCCCGTTTTAAAACAATGACTAGAATTGGATATTTATATTTTTATTTAAAAACCAAGGTTAGGCTGCTGATCAGTCACGCACTAACCCCGAGCCAGGTACATACCAAGCTCTATCACTGGATCCAAGGCACACATTGGCCTAATGACCACGAATCTGGTCTGACCACGAATCTGGTCCACATTTATAAAACCATCCAATTCTTTAACAATATAATGAAATCAACAATATCTTAACAAATCAGAATCAATACCATTGGAACGGAAGTAATATTACCAAAACAGAATCATAATCGACAAATCAGAACCATGATAATTAGTGGTGCAATACATATCAGGATAAAAGGACAATTCAGAAGTGGGTTCAAGTATCCTCACAATATGTTGGAAGAATGTCTTGAAGTTGAAAGGAAGAGCAAGTATACAGTGAAGATAATCTGAGGTTTTGTATAGAGAACAATGTCAGTGGGAATAGCTTGAGGTTTCAAATATGTTTACTTGTAGGAATTTCAAGTATTAGGGTGTATAGGTGTGAACATTCTTCAAAAGAGTAATATAGGTATTTGGTAAGACATTGTATAATTTGGTGAAGTATTGTAGCATATAGACTTGTACTGTGTGGTCATTCAGGGATGGAAGAGTATCAGAGCAAATGATTTGTGTTGTCCAGTCTCAAAGAAATGGGTATAAGTTTAATTGAAATCAAAATCAAGGTTCAGCTTGTAATTCAGGTGTTGAAAGGATTGAATAAGGTTTATCAATAATCAGGATCAATAGCACAATATATCAACAGAAGTACTTTCAAATCTATCCAGAACAATGACACTATATGCAGAAGAATAACTCAAGGAGTTTACAAAAGTATAAGTTGAGAATAGAGCACTTGCCTTATTCAGAAGCTTTACTTCTCTCTATAGCTTTCACTAAACAGAATCACTCCAATACTACTTGCTTTCCTTTCCTAAGCCTGTCCTTCTCTGATAATCACAATGTTCATCTATCAATACTCAATCTCATATCATCTTATTCGTTTCATAATCGAAACAAGCTTCTATCTACCCTTCGTTTCACTTAAATCCGACTTACGGTTCAAAAGATACGAATAAAACAGTCATACAATGTTCACATAAGCATTTCACATCTCAATCAAGTAACACATAGCACCTAATACATAAGAGAATCAATGAAATAGCTTTTCAGAAAAGGTTTGAGGTTAAAATGATTTTTCTGGTATTTATTATGAATTTTCAAACATTTTTCGGAATAAAAACGGGTAAAAGAATCAAGTTATAATTGAATAAACAAGTTCAAATACTCGAAATAAGGTTCGAAATCACTTGAAATCAATTAACAAACCTTCAACATACTTTAGAATAATTTTCTAAAGCTTGAAACTATTTTTCTGGATTTTTGAAACATTTAAAACAATTAAATCTAATTAATAAATCAATTAAAATCAATTAATAAATAATTAAAATAATTAATCAATTAATATTCCCATTAATTGACTAATTATAGTAATTAATTACTAATTAAAATTAATTAATAAATTAAATTAGATTTGTTTTTGAATAAAGAAATAATTAAAAACTATTTTTGAAAATAAATAAATGATTTTCGAAATAAAAAAATAAATTAAATAAAACTGTTTTAGAAGTTTTGAAACTTCAGGGTCTGAAGTGCAAACTTTCGAAACTTGGGGGAGGGACCGTTTTGTAAAAACGAAAAGTACAGTGTTTAAACTTCACCATCTCCGAAAGTTGGGTGGCCAGGTGGCAATTTGCCACCGGCGCCGCCTCCAACCGCCGGAGATGGCGACTGCCACCTCGGTTGGGCACCAAACGGTGCAGATCGATAGTCCTCCCCTCCAGGAACTCGAATCCAAGGTTAAAAACAACAAATCATGCACGATGAAGCCACGGTTGCAATCCAAAGTTTCCGCCGCCGGCGAAACTTTCTCTTCTCCGGCGAACGTGAAAACGGAACCCCACATAACAATTAAACACATAAATCGACTCTACTCGACCTCATGGATAGTTTCATGGCTTCAATTTCAGCTTATAATCAGTAATTAAGAAACGCCTAATTCAATTGAAAATATTCATACGAAGAACAAACCCTAGTTCTTCAATTCGAGAATTAAACTCAATTTTGAACATGTTATTGAACTCCAAATAACACATATGATATACCAAAATGATCAGGAGAAGATTATCTACAACATGGAAGCATAAAATCATATAAACCACATCAAAAATCAAAAAGCCCTAATTAAACCCTAATTCATACGAAATTTCAAACTCAAATTACTCTCCAACGGTGAATCTCTACCTGTTTTTGAGACTTGATATGGATTCTACGCGTCGATACCTTCGATTGGACTACTTGTATGCTTGATTCTGAGATCGATAACGCCTTCAACCCTTCGATTGAACTTCAAGAACGCGAAGAACGAATAACTAGTCTGAGATCGATAACGCCTTCAACCCTTCGATTGAACTTCAAGAACGCGAAGAACGAATAACTAGTTTCTCTCGATTCTCGTGTATTGAAATGATAATTATGAAAAATAAACTAATAATTATCCTATTTATAATTACAAATAACTGGCCCCCATTTGGATCCTACCGGACATAAAATACACTTCTTAATCATTAAGTATTAATAAAACTGATCCGTTCGGGACCGACTTTAAAGATAATTATCAAATACACACATTACGAGAAACGTATGGGGCTCCGAGCTTTGTCTGGCACGAAGTACGAGAAGTATAATGCTTTAGTCAAAATAATTTGGGGTTAAAAATATCCGGCGTACACGTTTATCGATACGGTAAAATAATAATAAAATATTCGTAAAATCGTTCCGAAATCCTTTCACGTAAATCCGTACACCAGATTAGAAAAGTTAAAACACGAAAGTGGTTCAGAATGTCTCAAATAACAAACCAGCGAAATTTTCCCGGAAGCCCCCCGGGGTTTAATTATCGAGTAAACGGGTTTAAAATCAATTTAATAATAATATTTTATAATATACTTAATTAATCCTTAAATCAGATATCAAATCATATAATAATCCATAATCTGCCAAACGAGTGCCTAAATTCTCCATATTTTGATCTGATCATATAAAAATTACAATTTCACAAGTCATAACATACATAAACGATCATTCAACAAGTCACTTAACATATAATTCACAATTAATTCACATAATATTCACAAAATATTCGCATACCGGCATAACAAATACATGTCGAAATCCCGGATATTACAGTTTCCAACTTCAATCTAGTTAATAATAAAGCTACAAGTTGTTTTCAAGCTCAAACGAGTCAAATATGAAACTACAAGTTGATTCCAATTTCAAACAACCAAAAATGAAACTACAAGTTGTTTTCAACTTCAAATGAGTCTAGAATTAAGCTGCAAGTTGTTTTCAACTTCAATGTGGTCAATAATGAAGCTCCAAGTTGTTTACAAGCTCAAACGAGTCAAAAATAATACTACAAATTGATTCCAATTTCAAACAACCAAAAATGAAGCTTCAAGTTGTTTCAAACATCAAACGAGTCTGGAATGAATCTACAAGTTGTTTCCAACTTCAATCTAGTCGATAATGAAGCTAAAAAATGTTTCCGTGCACAAACGAGTCAAGAATGAAACTACAAGTTGATTCCAATTTCAGACAACCGAAAATGAAGATACAAGTCATTTTCTGTTTCAAACGAGTCTGGAATGAAGCTACAAGTTGTTTCCAACTTCAATCTAGTCAATAATAAAGCTACAAGTTGTTTTCAAGCTCAAACGAGTCAACAATAAAACTACAAGTTGATTCCGATTTCAAACAACCAAAAATGAAACTACAAGTTGTTTTCAACTTCAAATGAGTCTAGAATTAAGCTGCAAGTTGTTTCCAACTTCAATGTAGTCAATAATGAAGCTCTAAGTGGTTTACAAGCTCAAACGAATCAAAAATAATACTACAAGTTGATTCCAATTTCAAACAACCAAAAATGAAGCCACGAGTTGTTTTCAAGCTCAAACGAGTCAAGAATGAAACTACAAGTTGATTCCAATTTCAAACAACCGAAAAAGAAGCTACAAGTTGTTTTCAACTTCAAACGAGTCTGGAATGAATCTGCAAGTTGTTTCCAACTTCAATCTAGTCGATAATGAAGCTAAAAATTGTTTCCATGCACAAACGAGTCAAGAATGAAACTACAAGTTGATTCCAATTTAAAACAACCGAAAATGAAGCTACAAGTAATTTTCAGTTTCAAACGAGTCTGGAATGAAGCTACAAGTTGTTTCCCACTTCAATATAGTCAATAATAAAGCTACAAGTTGATTTCAAGCTCAAACGAGTCAAATATGAAACTACAAGTTGATTCCAATTTCAAACAACCGAAAATGAAGCTATAAGTTGTTTTCAACTTCAAATGAGTCTGGAATGAAGCTCCAAGTTGTTTCCAACTTCAATCTAGTCAATAATAAAGCTACAAGTTGTTTTCAAGCTCAAACGAGTCAAGAATGAAACTACAAGTTGATTCCAATTTCAAACAACCGAAAATGAAGCTACAAGTTGTTTTCAACTTCAAACGAGTCTGGAATGAATCTGCAAGTTGTTTCCAACTTCAATCTAGTCGATAATGAAGCTAAAAATTGTTTCCATGCACAAACGAGTCAAGAATGAAACTACAAGTTGATTCCAATTTAAAACAACCGAAAATGAAGCTACAAGTAATTTTCAGTTTCAAACGAGTCTGGAATGAAGCTACAAGTTGTTTCCCACTTCAATATAGTCAATAATAAAGCTACAAGTTGATTTCAAGCTCAAACGAGTCAAATATGAAACTACAAGTTGATTCCAATTTCAAACAACCGAAAATGAAGCTACAAGTTGTTTTCAACTTCAAATGAGTCTGGAATGAAGCTCCAAGTTGTTTCCAACTTCAATCTAGTCAATAATAAAGCTACAAGTTGTTTTCCAATTTCAAACAACCAAAAATGAAGCTACAAGTTGTTTTCAATTTCAAACGAGTTTGGAATAAAACTACAAACTGTTTCCAACTACAATCTAGTCAATAATGAAGTTACAAGTTGTTTTCAGGCTCAAACGAGTCAAGAATGAAAGTACAAGTTGATTCAAAATTCAAACAACCAAAAATGAAGCTACAATTTGTTTCCAACTTCAATCTAGTCGATAATGAAGCTAAAAATTGTTTCCATGCACAAACGAGTCAAGAATGAAAGTACAAGTTGATTCCAATTTCAAACAACCGAAAATGAAGCTACAAGTAATTTTCAGTTTCAAACAGTCTGGAATGAAGCTACAAGTTGTTTCCAACTTCAATCTAGTTAATAATAAAGCTACAAGTTGTTTTCAAGCTCAAACGAGTCAAATATGAAACTACAAGTTGATTCCAATTTCAAACAACCAAAAATGAAACTACAAGTTGTTTTCAACTTCAAATGAGTCTAGAATTAAGCTGCAAGTTGTTTTCAACTTCAATGTGGTCAATAATGAAGCTCCAAGTTGTTTACAAGCTCAAACGAGTCAAAAATAATACTACAAGTTGATTCCAATTTCAAACAACCAAAAATGAAGCTTCAAGTTGTTTCAAACATCAAACGAGTCTGGAATGAATCTACAAGTTGTTTCCAACTTCAATCTAGTCGATAATGAAGCTAAAAAATGTTTCCGTGCACAAACGAGTCAAGAATGAAACTACAAGTTGATTCCAATTTCAGACAACCGAAAATGAAGATACAAGTAATTTTCTGTTTCAAACGAGTCTGGAATGAAGCTACAAGTTGTTTCCAACTTCAATCTAGTCAATAATAAAGCTACAAGTTGTTTTCAAGCTCAAACGAGTCAACAATAAAACTACAAGTTGATTCCGATTTCAAACAACCAAAAATGAAACTACAAGTTGTTTTCAACTTCAAATGAGCCTAGAATTAAGCTGCAAGTTGTTTCCAACTTCAATGTAGTCAATAATGAAGCTCTAAGTGGTTTACAAGCTCAAACGAGTCAAAAATAATACTACAAGTTGATTCCAATTTCAAACAACCAAAAATGAAGCCACGAGTTGTTTTCAAGCTCAAACGAGTCAAGAATGAAACTACAAGTTGATTCCAATTTCAAACAACCGAAAAAGAAGCTACAAGTTGTTTTCAACTTCAAACGAGTCTGGAATGAATCTGCAAGTTGTTTCCAACTTCAATCTAGTCGATAATGAAGCTAAAAATTGTTTCCATGCACAAACGAGTCAAGAATGAAACTACAAGTTGATTCCAATTTAAAACAACCGAAAATGAAGCTACAAGTAATTTTCAGTTTCAAAGGAGTCTGGAATGAAGCTACAAGTTGTTTCCCACTTCAATATAGTCAATAATAAAGCTACAAGTTGATTTCAAGCTCAAACGAGTCAAATATGAAACTACAAGTTGATTCCAATTTCAAACAACCGAAAATGAAGCTATAAGTTGTTTTCAACTTCAAATGAGTCTGGAATGAAGCTCCAAGTTGTTTCCAACTTCAATCTAGTCAATAATAAAGCTACAAGTTGTTTTCAAGCTCAAACGAGTCAAGAATGAAACTACAAGTTGATTCCAATTTCAAACAACCGAAAATGAAGCTACAAGTTGTTTTCAACTTCAAACGAGTCTGGAATGAATCTGCAAGTTGTTTCCAACTTCAATCTAGTCGATAATGAAGCTAAAAATTGTTTCCATGCACAAACGAGTCAAGAATGAAACTACAAGTTGATTCCAATTTAAAACAACCGAAAATGAAGCTACAAGTAATTTTCAGTTTCAAACGAGTCTGGAATGAAGCTACAAGTTGTTTCCCACTTCAATATAGTCAACAATAAAGCTACAAGTTGATTTCAAGCTCAAACGAGTCAAATATGAAACTACAAGTTGATTCCAATTTCAAACAACCGAAAATGAAGCTACAAGTTGTTTTCAACTTCAAATGAGTCTGGAATGAAGCTCCAAGTTGTTTCCAACTTCAATCTAGTCAATAATAAAGCTACAAGTTGTTTTCCAATTTCAAACAACCAAAAATGAAGCTACAAGTTGTTTTCAATTTCAAACGAGTTTGGAATAAAACTACAAACTGTTTCCAACTACAATCTAGTCAATAATGAAGTTACAAGTTGTTTTCAGGCTCAAACGAGTCAAGAATGAAAGTACAAGTTGATTCAAAATTCAAACAACCAAAAATGAAGCTACAAGTTGTTTCCAACTTCAATCTAGTCGATAATGAAGCTAAAAATTGTTTCCATGCACAAACGAGTCAAGAATGAAACTACAAGTTGATTCCAATTTCAAACAACCGAAAATGAAGCTACAAGTAATTTTCAGTTTCAAACAGTCTGGAATGAAGCTACAAGTTGTTTCCAACTTCAATCTAGTTAATAATAAAGCTACAAGTTGTTTTCAAGCTCAAACGAGTCAAATATGAAACTACAAGTTGATTCCAATTTCAAACAACCAAAAATGAAACTACAAGTTGTTTTCAACTTCAAATGAGTCTAGAATTAAGCTGCAAGTTGTTTTCAACTTCAATGTGGTCAATAATGAAGCTCCAAGTTGTTTACAAGCTCAAACGAGTCAAAAATAATACTACAAGTTGATTCCAATTTCAAACAACCAAAAATGAAGCTTCAAGTTGTTTCAAACATCAAACGAGTCTGGAATGAATCTACAAGTTGTTTCCAACTTCAATCTAGTCGATAATGAAGCTAAAAAATGTTTCCGTGCACAAACGAGTCAAGAATGAAACTACAAGTTGATTCCAATTTCAGACAACCGAAAATGAAGATACAAGTAATTTTCTGTTTCAAACGAGTCTGGAATGAAGCTACAAGTTGTTTCCAACTTCAATCTAGTCAATAATAAAGCTACAAGTTGTTTTCAAGCTCAAACGAGTCAACAATAAAACTACAAGTTGATTCCGATTTCAAACAACCAAAAATGAAACTACAAGTTGTTTTCAACTTCAAATGAGTCTAGAATTAAGCTGCAAGTTGTTTCCAACTTCAATGTAGTCAATAATGAAGCTCTAAGTGGTTTACAAGCTCAAACGAGTCAAAAATAATACTACAAGTTGATTCCAATTTCAAACAACCAAAAATGAAGCCACGAGTTGTTTTCAAGCTCAAACGAGTCAAGAATGAAACTACAAGTTGATTCCAATTTCAAACAACCGAAAAAGAAGCTACAAGTTGTTTTCAACTTCAAACGAGTATGGAATGAATCTGCAAGTTGTTTCCAACTTCAATCTAGTCGATAATGAAGCTAAAAATTGTTTCCATGCACAAACGAGTCAAGAATGAAACTACAAGTTGATTCCAATTTAAAACAACCGAAAATGAAGCTACAAGTAATTTTCAGTTTCAAACGAGTCTGGAATGAAGCTACAAGTTGTTTCCCACTTCAATATAGTCAATAATAAAGCTACAAGTTGATTTCAAGCTCAAACGAGTCAAATATGAAACTACAAGTTGATTCCAATTTCAAACAACCGAAAATGAAGCTATAAGTTGTTTTCAACTTCAAATGAGTCTGGAATGAAGCTCCAAGTTGTTTCCAACTTCAATCTAGTCAATAATAAAGCTACAAGTTGTTTTCAAGCTCAAACGAGTCAAGAATGAAACTACAAGTTGATTCCAATTTCAAACAACCGAAAATGAAGCTACAAGTTGTTTTCAACTTCAAACGAGTCTGGAATGAATCTGCAAGTTGTTTCCAACTTCAATCTAGTCGATAATGAAGCTAAAAATTGTTTCCATGCACAAACGAGTCAAGAATGAAACTACAAGTTGATTCCAATTTAAAACAACCGAAAATGAAGCTACAAGTAATTTTCAGTTTCAAATGAGTCTGGAATGAAGCTACAAGTTGTTTCCCACTTCAATATAGTCAATAATAAAGCTACAAGTTGATTTCAAGCTCAAACGAGTCAAATATGAAACTACAAGTTGATTCCAATTTCAAACAACCGAAAATGAAGCTACAAGTTGTTTTCAACTTCAAATGAGTCTGGAATGAAGCTCCAAGTTGTTTCCAACTTCAATCTAGTCAATAATAAAGCTACAAGTTGTTTTCCAATTTCAAACAACCAAAAATGAAGCTACAAGTTGTTTTCAATTTCAAACGAGTTTGGAATAAAACTACAAACTGTTTCCAACTACAATCTAGTCAATAATGAAGTTACAAGTTGTTTTCAGGCTCAAACGAGTCAAGAATGAAAGTACAAGTTGATTCAAAATTCAAACAACCAAAAATGAAGCTACAAGTTGTTTCCAACTTCAATCTAGTCGATAATGAAGCTAAAAATTGTTTCCATGCACAAACGAGTCAAGAATGAAACTACAAGTTGATTCCAATTTCAAACAACCGAAAATGAAGCTACAAGTAATTTTCAGTTTCAAACAGTCTGGAATGAAGCTACAAGTTGTTTCCAACTTCAATCTAGTTAATAATAAAGCTACAAGTTGTTTTCAAGCTCAAACGAGTCAAATATGAAACTACAAGTTGATTCCAATTTCAAACAACCAAAAATGAAACTACAAGTTGTTTTCAACTTCAAATGAGTCTAGAATTAAGCTGCAAGTTGTTTTCAACTTCAATGTGGTCAATAATGAAGCTCCAAGTTGTTTACAAGCTCAAACGAGTCAAAAATAATACTACAAGTTGATTCCAATTTCAAACAACAAAAAATGAAGCTTCAAGTTGTTTCAAACATCAAACGAGTCTGGAATGAATCTACAAGTTGTTTCCAACTTCAATCTAGTCGATAATGAAGCTAAAAAATGTTTCCGTGCACAAACGAGTCAAGAATGAAACTACAAGTTGATTCCAATTTCAGACAACCGAAAATGAAGATACAAGTAATTTTCTGTTTCAAACGAGTCTGGAATGAAGCTACAAGTTGTTTCCAACTTCAATCTAGTCAATAATAAAGCTACAAGTTGTTTTCAAGCTCAAACGAGTCAACAATAAAACTACAAGTTGATTCCGATTTCAAACAACCAAAAATGAAACTACAAGTTGTTTTCAACTTCAAATGAGTCTAGAATTAAGCTGCAAGTTGTTTCCAACTTCAATGTAGTCAATAATGAAGCTCTAAGTGGTTTACAAGCTCAAACGAGTCAAAAATAATACTACAAGTTGATTCCAATTTCAAACAACCAAAAATGAAGCCACGAGTTGTTTTCAAGCTCAAACGAGTCAAGAATGAAACTACAAGTTGATTCCAATTTCAAACAACCGAAAAAGAAGCTACAAGTTGTTTTCAACTTCAAACGAGTCTGGAATGAATCTGCAAGTTGTTTCCAACTTCAATCTAGTCGATAATGAAGCTAAAAATTGTTTCCATGCACAAACGAGTCAATAATGAAACTACAAGTTGATTCCAATTTAAAACAACCGAAAATGAAGCTACAAGTAATTTTCAGTTTCAAACGAGTCTGGAATGAAGCTACAAGTTGTTTCCCACTTCAATATAGTCAATAATAAAGCTACAAGTTGATTTCAAGCTCAAACGAGTCAAATATGAAACTACAAGTTGATTCCAATTTCAAACAACCGAAAATGAAGCTATAAGTTGTTTTCAACTTCAAATGAGTCTGGAATGAAGCTCCAAGTTGTTTCCAACTTCAATCTAGTCAATAATAAAGCTACAAGTTGTTTTCAAGCTCAAACGAGTCAAGAATGAAACTACAAGTTGATTCCAATTTCAAACAACCGAAAATGAAGCTACAAGTTGTTTTCAACTTCAAACGAGTCTGGAATGAATCTGCAAGTTGTTTCCAACTTCAATCTAGTCGATAATGAAGCTAAAAATTGTTTCCATGCACAAACGAGTCAAGAATGAAACTACAAGTTGATTCCAATTTCAAACAACCGAAAAAGAAGCTACAAGTTGTTTTCAACTTCAAACGAGTCTGGAATGAATCTGCAAGTTGTTTCCAACTTCAATCTAGTCGATAATGAAGCTAAAAATTGTTTCCATGCACAAACGAGTCAAGAATGAAACTACAAGTTGATTCCAATTTAAAACAACCGAAAATGAAGCTACAAGTAATTTTCAGTTTCAAAGGAGTCTGGAATGAAGCTACAAGTTGTTTCCCACTTCAATATAGTCAATAATAAAGCTACAAGTTGATTTCAAGCTCAAACGAGTCAAATATGAAACTACAAGTTGATTCCAATTTCAAACAACCGAAAATGAAGCTATAAGTTGTTTTCAACTTCAAATGAGTCTGGAATGAAGCTCCAAGTTGTTTCCAACTTCAATCTAGTCAATAATAAAGCTACAAGTTGTTTTCAAGCTCAAACGAGTCAAGAATGAAACTACAAGTTGATTCCAATTTCAAACAACCGAAAATGAAGCTACAAGTTGTTTTCAACTTCAAACGAGTCTGGAATGAATCTGCAAGTTGTTTCCAACTTCAATCTAGTCGATAATGAAGCTAAAAATTGTTTCCATGCACAAACGAGTCAAGAATGAAACTACAAGTTGATTCCAATTTAAAACAACCGAAAATGAAGCTACAAGTAATTTTCAGTTTCAAACGAGTCTGGAATGAAGCTACAAGTTGTTTCCCACTTCAATATAGTCAACAATAAAGCTACAAGTTGATTTCAAGCTCAAACGAGTCAAATATGAAACTACAAGTTGATTCCAATTTCAAACAACCGAAAATGAAGCTACAAGTTGTTTTCAACTTCAAATGAGTCTGGAATGAAGCTCCAAGTTGTTTCCAACTTCAATCTAGTCAATAATAAAGCTACAAGTTGTTTTCCAATTTCAAACAACCAAAAATGAAGCTACAAGTTGTTTTCAATTTCAAACGAGTTTGGAATAAAACTACAAACTGTTTCCAACTACAATCTAGTCAATAATGAAGTTACAAGTTGTTTTCAGGCTCAAACGAGTCAAGAATGAAAGTACAAGTTGATTCAAAATTCAAACAACCAAAAATGAAGCTACAAGTTGTTTCCAACTTCAATCTAGTCGATAATGAAGCTAAAAATTGTTTCCATGCACAAACGAGTCAAGAATGAAACTACAAGTTGATTCCAATTTCAAACAACCGAAAATGAAGCTACAAGTAATTTTCAGTTTCAAACAGTCTGGAATGAAGCTACAAGTTGTTTCCAACTTCAATCTAGTTAATAATAAAGCTACAAGTTGTTTTCAAGCTCAAACGAGTCAAATATGAAACTACAAGTTGATTCCAATTTCAAACAACCAAAAATGAAACTACAAGTTGTTTTCAACTTCAAATGAGTCTAGAATTAAGCTGCAAGTTGTTTTCAACTTCAATGTGGTCAATAATGAAGCTCCAAGTTGTTTACAAGCTCAAACGAGTCAAAAATAATACTACAAGTTGATTCCAATTTCAAACAACCAAAAATGAAGCTTCAAGTTGTTTCAAACATCAAACGAGTCTGGAATGAATCTACAAGTTGTTTCCAACTTCAATCTAGTCGATAATGAAGCTAAAAAATGTTTCCGTGCACAAACGAGTCAAGAATGAAACTACAAGTTGATTCCAATTTCAGACAACCGAAAATGAAGATACAAGTAATTTTCTGTTTCAAACGAGTCTGGAATGAAGCTACAAGTTGTTTCCAACTTCAATCTAGTCAATAATAAAGCTACAAGTTGTTTTCAAGCTCAAACGAGTCAACAATAAAACTACAAGTTGATTCCGATTTCAAACAACCAAAAATGAAACTACAAGTTGTTTTCAACTTCAAATGAGTCTAGAATTAAGCTGCAAGTTGTTTCCAACTTCAATGTAGTCAATAATGAAGCTCTAAGTGGTTTACAAGCTCAAACGAGTCAAAAATAATACTACAAGTTGATTCCAATTTCAAACAACCAAAAATGAAGCCACGAGTTGTTTTCAAGCTCAAACGAGTCAAGAATGAAACTACAAGTTGATTCCAATTTCAAACAACCGAAAAAGAAGCTACAAGTTGTTTTCAACTTCAAACGAGTATGGAATGAATCTGCAAGTTGTTTCCAACTTCAATCTAGTCGATAATGAAGCTAAAAATTGTTTCCATGCACAAACGAGTCAAGAATGAAACTACAAGTTGATTCCAATTTAAAACAACCGAAAATGAAGCTACAAGTAATTTTCAGTTTCAAACGAGTCTGGAATGAAGCTACAAGTTGTTTCCCACTTCAATATAGTCAATAATAAAGCTACAAGTTGATTTCAAGCTCAAACGAGTCAAATATGAAACTACAAGTTGATTCCAATTTCAAACAACCGAAAATGAAGCTATAAGTTGTTTTCAACTTCAAATGAGTCTGGAATGAAGCTCCAAGTTGTTTCCAACTTCAATCTAGTCAATAATAAAGCTACAAGTTGTTTTCAAGCTCAAACGAGTCAAGAATGAAACTACAAGTTGATTCCAATTTCAAACAACCGAAAATGAAGCTACAAGTTGTTTTCAACTTCAAACGAGTCTGGAATGAATCTGCAAGTTGTTTCCAACTTCAATCTAGTCGATAATGAAGCTAAAAATTGTTTCCATGCACAAACGAGTCAAGAATGAAACTACAAGTTGATTCCAATTTAAAACAACCGAAAATGAAGCTACAAGTAATTTTCAGTTTCAAACGAGTCTGGAATGAAGCTACAAGTTGTTTCCCACTTCAATATAGTCAATAATAAAGCTACAAGTTGATTTCAAGCTCAAACGAGTCAAATATGAAACTACAAGTTGATTCCAATTTCAAACAACCGAAAATGAAGCTACAAGTTGTTTTCAACTTCAAATGAGTCTGGAATGAAGCTCCAAGTTGTTTCCAACTTCAATCTAGTCAATAATAAAGCTACAAGTTGTTTTCCAATTTCAAACAACCAAAAATGAAGCTACAAGTTGTTTTCAATTTCAAACGAGTTTGGAATAAAACTACAAACTGTTTCCAACTACAATCTAGTCAATAATGAAGTTACAAGTTGTTTTCAGGCTCAAACGAGTCAAGAATGAAAGTACAAGTTGATTCAAAATTCAAACAACCAAAAATGAAGCTACAAGTTGTTTCCAACTTCAATCTAGTCGATAATGAAGCTAAAAATTGTTTCCATGCACAAACGAGTCAAGAATGAAACTACAAGTTGATTCCAATTTCAAACAACCGAAAATGAAGCTACAAGTAATTTTCAGTTTCAAACAGTCTGGAATGAAGCTACAAGTTGTTTCCAACTTCAATCTAGTTAATAATAAAGCTACAAGTTGTTTTCAAGCTCAAACGAGTCAAATATGAAACTACAAGTTGATTCCAATTTCAAACAACCAAAAATGAAACTACAAGTTGTTTTCAACTTCAAATGAGTCTAGAATTAAGCTGCAAGTTGTTTTCAACTTCAATGTGGTCAATAATGAAGCTCCAAGTTGTTTACAAGCTCAAACGAGTCAAAAATAATACTACAAGTTGATTCCAATTTCAAACAACAAAAAATGAAGCTTCAAGTTGTTTCAAACATCAAACGAGTCTGGAATGAATCTACAAGTTGTTTCCAACTTCAATCTAGTCGATAATGAAGCTAAAAAATGTTTCCGTGCACAAACGAGTCAAGAATGAAACTACAAGTTGATTCCAATTTCAGACAACCGAAAATGAAGATACAAGTAATTTTCTGTTTCAAACGAGTCTGGAATGAAGCTACAAGTTGTTTCCAACTTCAATCTAGTCAATAATAAAGCTACAAGTTGTTTTCAAGCTCAAACGAGTCAACAATAAAACTACAAGTTGATTCCGATTTCAAACAACCAAAAATGAAACTACAAGTTGTTTTCAACTTCAAATGAGTCTAGAATTAAGCTGCAAGTTGTTTCCAACTTCAATGTAGTCAATAATGAAGCTCTAAGTGGTTTACAAGCTCAAACGAGTCAAAAATAATACTACAAGTTGATTCCAATTTCAAACAACCAAAAATGAAGCCACGAGTTGTTTTCAAGCTCAAACGAGTCAAGAATGAAACTACAAGTTGATTCCAATTTCAAACAACCGAAAAAGAAGCTACAAGTTGTTTTCAACTTCAAACGAGTCTGGAATGAATCTGCAAGTTGTTTCCAACTTCAATCTAGTCGATAATGAAGCTAAAAATTGTTTCCATGCACAAACGAGTCAATAATGAAACTACAAGTTGATTCCAATTTAAAACAACCGAAAATGAAGCTACAAGTAATTTTCAGTTTCAAACGAGTCTGGAATGAAGCTACAAGTTGTTTCCCACTTCAATATAGTCAATAATAAAGCTACAAGTTGATTTCAAGCTCAAACGAGTCAAATATGAAACTACAAGTTGATTCCAATTTCAAACAACCGAAAATGAAGCTATAAGTTGTTTTCAACTTCAAATGAGTCTGGAATGAAGCTCCAAGTTGTTTCCAACTTCAATCTAGTCAATAATAAAGCTACAAGTTGTTTTCAAGCTCAAACGAGTCAAGAATGAAACTACAAGTTGATTCCAATTTCAAACAACCGAAAATGAAGCTACAAGTTGTTTTCAACTTCAAACGAGTCTGGAATGAATCTGCAAGTTGTTTCCAACTTCAATCTAGTCGATAATGAAGCTAAAAATTGTTTCCATGCACAAACGAGTCAAGAATGAAACTACAAGTTGATTCCAATTTAAAACAACCGAAAATGAAGCTACAAGTAATTTTCAGTTTCAAACGAGTCTGGAATGAAGCTACAAGTTGTTTCCCACTTCAATATAGTCAATAATAAAGCTACAAGTTGATTTCAAGCTCAAACGAGTCAAATATGAAACTACAAGTTGATTCCAATTTCAAACAACCGAAAATGAAGCTACAAGTTGTTTTCAACTTCAAATGAGTCTGGAATGAAGCTCCAAGTTGTTTCCAACTTCAATCTAGTCAATAATAAAGCTACAAGTTGTTTTCCAATTTCAAACAACCAAAATGAAGCTACAAGTTGTTTTCAATTTCAAACGAGTTTGGAATAAAACTACAAACTGTTTCCAACTACAATCTAGTCAATAATGAAGTTACAAGTTGTTTTCAGGCTCAAACGAGTCAAGAATGAAAGTACAAGTTGATTCAAAATTCAAACAACCAAAAATGAAGCTACAATTTGTTTCCAACTTCAATCTAGTCGATAATGAAGCTAAAAATTGTTTCCATGCACAAACGAGTCAAGAATGAAACTACAAGTTGATTCCAATTTCAAACAACCGAAAATGAAGCTACAAGTAATTTTCAGTTTCAAACAGTCTGGAATGAAGCTACAAGTTGTTTCCAACTTCAATCTAGTTAATAATAAAGCTACAAGTTGTTTTCAAGCTCAAACGAGTCAAATATGAAACTACAAGTTGATTCCAATTTCAAACAACCAAAAATGAAACTACAAGTTGTTTTCAACTTCAAATGATTCTAGAATTAAGCTGCAAGTTGTTTTCAACTTCAATGTGGTCAATAATGAAGCTCCAAGTTGTTTACAAGCTCAAACGAGTCAAAAATAATACTACAAGTTGATTCCAATTTCAAACAACCAAAAATGAAGCTTCAAGTTGTTTCAAACATCAAACGAGTCTGGAATGAATCTACAAGTTGTTTCCAACTTCAATCTAGTCGATAATGAAGCTAAAAAATGTTTCCGTGCACAAACGAGTCAAGAATGAAACTACAAGTTGATTCCAATTTCAAACAACCGAAAATGAAGCTACAAGTTGTTTTCAACTTCAAATGAGTCTGGAATGAAGCTCCAAGTTGTTTCCAACTTCAATCTAGTCAATAATAAAGCTACAAGTTGTTTTCCAATTTCAAACAACCAAAAATGAAGCTACAAGTTGTTTTCAATTTCAAACGAGTTTGGAATAAAACTACAAACTGTTTCCAACTACAATCTAGTCAATAATGAAGTTACAAGTTGTTTTCAGGCTCAAACGAGTCAAGAATGAAAGTACAAGTTGATTCAAAATTCAAACAACCAAAAATGAAGCTACAATTTGTTTCCAACTTCAATCTAGTCGATAATGAAGCTAAAAATTGTTTCCATGCAGAAACGAGTCAAGAATGAAACTACAAGTTGATTCCAATTTCAAACAACCGAAAATGAAGCTACAAGTAATTTTCAGTTTCAAACAGTCTGGAATGAAGCTACAAGTTGTTTCCAACTTCAATCTAGTTAATAATAAAGCTACAAGTTGTTTTCAAGCTCAAACGAGTCAAATATGAAACTACAAGTTGATTCCAATTTCAAACAACCAAAAATGAAACTACAAGTTGTTTTCAACTTCAAATGAGTCTAGAATTAAGCTGTAAGTTGTTTTCAACTTCAATGTGGTCAATAATGAAGCTGCAAGTTGTTTACAAGCTCAAACGAGTCAAAAATAATACTACAAGTTGATTCCAATTTCAAACAACCAAAAATGAAGCTTCAAGTTGTTTCAAACATCAAACGAGTCTGGAATGAATCTACAAGTTGTTTCCAACTTCAATCTAGTCGATAATGAAGCTAAAAAATGTTTCCGTGCACAAACGAGTCAAGAATGAAACTACAAGTTGATTCCAATTTCAGACAACTGAAAATGAAGATACAAGTAATTTTCTGTTTCAAACGAGTCTGGAATGAAGCTACAAGTTGTTTCCAACTTCAATCTATTCAATAATAAAGCTACAAGTTGTTTTCAAGCTCAAACGAGTCAACAATAAAACTACAAGTTGATTCCGATTTCAAACAACCAAAAATGAAACTACAATTTGTTTTCAACTTCAAATGAGTCTAGAATTAAGCTGCAAGTTGTTTCCAACTTCAATGTAGTCAATAATGAAGCTTTAAGTGGTTTACAAGCTCAAACGAGTCAAAAATAATACTACAAGTTGATTCCAATTTCAAACAACCAAAAATGAAGCCACGAGTTGTTTTCAAGCTCAAACGAGTCAAGAATGAAACTACAAGTTGATTCCAATTTCAAACAACCGAAAAAGAAGCTACAAGTTGTTTTCAACTTCAAACGAGTCTGGAATGAATCTGCAAGTTGTTTCCAACTTCAATCTAGTCGATAATGAAGCTAAAAATTGTTTCCATGCACAAACGAGTCAAGAATGAAACTACAAGTTGATTCCAATTTAAAACAACCGAAAATGAAGCTACAAGTAATTTTCAGTTTCAAACGAGTCTGGAATGAAGCTACAAGTTGTTTCCCACTTCAATATAGTCAATAATAAAGCTACAAGTTGATTTCAAGCTCAAACGAGTCAAATATGAAACTACAAGTTGATTCCAATTTCAAACAACCGAAAATGAAGCTATAAGTTGTTTTCAACTTCAAATGAGTCTGGAATGAAGCTCCAAGTTGTTTCCAACTTCAATCTAGTCAATAATAAAGCTACAAGTTGTTTTCAAGCTCAAACGAGTCAAGAATGAAACTACAAGTTGATTCCAATTTCAAACAACTGAAAATGAAGCTACAAGTTGTTTTCAACTTCAAACGAGTCTGGAATGAATCTGCAAGTTGTTTCCAACTTCAATCTAGTCGATAATGAAGCTAAAAATTGTTTCCATGCACAAACGAGTCAAGAATGAAACTACAAGTTGATTCCAATTTAAAACAACCGAAAATGAAGCTACAAGTAATTTTCAGTTTCAAACGAGTCTGGAATGAAGCTACAAGTTGTTTCCCACTTCAATATAGTCAATAATAAAGCTACAAGTTGATTTCAAGCTCAAACGAGTCAAATATGAAACTACAAGTTGATTCCAATTTCAAACAACCGAAAATGAAGCTACAAGTTGTTTTCAACTTCAAATGAGTCTGGAATGAAGCTCCAAGTTGTTTCCAACTTCAATCTAGTCAATAATAAAGCTACAAGTTGTTTTCCAATTTCAAACAACCAAAAATGAAGCTACAAGTTGTTTTCAATTTCAAACGAGTTTGGAATAAAACTACAAACTGTTTCCAACTACAATCTAGTCAATAATGAAGTTACAAGTTGTTTTCAGGCTCAAACGAGTCAAGAATGAAAGTACAAGTTGATTCAAAATTCAAACAACCAAAAATGAAGCTACAATTTGTTTCCAACTTCAATCTAGTCGATAATGAAGCTAAAAATTGTTTCCATGCACAAACGAGTCAAGAATGAAAGTACAAGTTGATTCCAATTTCAAACAACCGAAAATGAAGCTACAAGTAATTTTCAGTTTCAAACAGTCTGGAATGAAGCTACAAGTTGTTTCCAACTTCAATCTAGTTAATAATAAAGCTACAAGTTGTTTTCAAGCTCAAACGAGTCAAATATGAAACTACAAGTTGATTCCAATTTCAAACAACCAAAAATGAAACTACAAGTTGTTTTCAACTTCAAATGAGTCTAGAATTAAGCTGCAAGTTGTTTTCAACTTCAATGTGGTCAATAATGAAGCTCCAAGTTGTTTACAAGCTCAAACGAGTCAAAAATAATACTACAAGTTGATTCCAATTTCAAACAACCAAAAATGAAGCTTCAAGTTGTTTCAAACATCAAACGAGTCTGGAATGAATCTACAAGTTGTTTCCAACTTCAATCTAGTCGATAATGAAGCTAAAAAATGTTTCCGTGCACAAACGAGTCAAGAATGAAACTACAAGTTGATTCCAATTTCAGACAACCGAAAATGAAGATACAAGTAATTTTCTGTTTCAAACGAGTCTGGAATGAAGCTACAAGTTGTTTCCAACTTCAATCTAGTCAATAATAAAGCTACAAGTTGTTTTCAAGCTCAAACGAGTCAACAATAAAACTACAAGTTGATTCCGATTTCAAACAACCAAAAATGAAACTACAACTTGTTTTCAACTTCAAATGAGTCTAGAATTAAGCTGCAAGTTGTTTCCAACTTCAATGTAGTCAATAATGAAGCTCTGTTAGGTCCAATCAGACGTAGAAGGGGGGGGGTTGAATACGTCGTACCAATTTCTTCGATTTAATTTAATTGCGGATAATCTTTGTTTCAGTCAATGTTAAATCAATCGTAAATAAATAACTCCAGCAAGTCGGGGAATATTCTTATAATAGAAATAATCCTCGGGTGCTACAAATTCCAACACAAGTGTCGGCTGCAGAGACTACAATCACTCTATTACAAACGCTCGATAAATACGATCTTCTAATTTAACTCTCGAGAACGTGTATAGTGTGTGCACTTACAAAGTGTGTAGTTGGTTTCAAAATGAAACTACAAGGCTCTATTTATAGGCTTTACAAAATCTAACCATGGTTAACGAGTTCGTCCTGGACGACTTGAGTTCGTCCTGGACGGATTCGTTTTATAAAAATAAAACTAACTCAAATACAAAGCTGCGTTTGTAATTGGTGGTCAAAGTTGGCGCTTGGTCAAACCTTGCGCCAACACTCTGTCCAGTGTATCCCCTGTAGTGTACTTAGAGTTTTTCTAAGTAAAAAGTGAAGTTATGCTGAGGATAATTAGTCAGAGGCGCAACATTTGACTTAGTCAAATGTTGCGCTTGACTCATTCAAGCAGCACAATTACTTAGACAAATTTCTAAGGGATAAGTTGCGCCAACACAGTGGATTGCTTCCACTGTTATCTCTCCCTTGACTTCAGGTTTGACCTGAAGTAGCGCCAATATGGAAGTCAAAGTTTGCGCCTGTGATAGGTCAAACATTACGCTCATACAGTGGATTAGAGTGTCCTTCACTTGGTAGAATCCTGAGAAGATTAAGCGCAGGTTTTGACTTAGTCAAACCTTGCGCTATACATATGAAAGTTATTGTAACTTAGACAATAAACTTCTAAGTACAAAACTTGTATGTCGCAGGTATTGACTAAAGTCAACCAGCCAATTTAAAATTTAATTGATATGTATATACATATATATTATTAATTGTTTTTATGAATTACTTGAATTATTATGGTTCCAAGTAATTTCCAATTAATAATATATATATATATATATATAACTAAATTTAAATATAATACTTTGTTGATGTAGCTGTAATTGACTTGATCAATTAATCCGTTGATCGGATTCACTGAATACTTTCGTATGTCCTGACGTCCTGTGCACTGGTCTGGTTCACGAACGACTCGAACTGAAACAGTTCTTTGAATCCTTTGCTTGATAATATACTTGATCAGTCATTCCGGGTTAGATGTTGCTTCGATAAATTTGATTATAAATAATCAAATTAAATATACTAGAATCTTCTGGTCTTTGATACTTGATCTTCAGGCAATCTTGATAGCAGAAACATATTGAACTTTATTCTTCACTGAGGCTTGAACATGTTAATGAACTTCTTCCAGTGGACGGATGCTCGTCTCAGATATCTTGATTGTCTTTGTCTGTTCGTATCGAATCTCCAACCTGTAGATTCCTGTATTATACTTACGTATTGTTTCCTGTCTTTTGTTGTGTTGAGTTATCGTAATTACATTTACGTTACATTATGCTTTACAATCTCCCCCTATTTGATTGTTAGAGTTCGACAAGCAAATCCTTTAAGAGGATAACTCAACTGACACAATGAAAAAGCATACTATTTTAAACAGGAAATAATACTAAGTACAGTCTGGATTATATCTTACATTTTCCAGAAATCAAAAGTAAATACAAGCAGCCATTGTTCCTCTAGCCTGAACTAATCTCTCCTTGGTTTCTTGGCTCTTGCATTAATCAGCTTCTGCTCTGCTTTCCTCTTTGCAGCTTCCTCCTCTTTCTTCTGAGTGAGCTTGCTCTCAATTTCTTCAATCCTAGCAGTGATGGTACTCAGTGCCACTTGCTCCAGTGTGTTCTCAGGTGGAGGTTGCTCTAGATTCTTCTTCATCTTCTCTAAAGTCTGGACATGAACCATTTTCTTCAACTTCTTAAAAGTGACATTCATCTCCATTCCTTCAATTTTCATGATGATTCTTGATGGATGAGCACGAACCCTTGAAGTGTTATGGACAGTCTCTACAGCTTTTCTTATCTCCAGAAGATCAATTAAATCTTTGAGCACACTCTTATCTTCTTTCACAACTGATAACTTGACAGCAGCAACAGCACGAACGATTCTTTTGGAAGAGAACTTTCCAATTTCTGTCAGAGGTATAGCAGTGGCCTCAGAGTCTTTCTTCTTCTTGAATATCACAGAGGTAGGATTGTAGGTTACAACAGGTGCTTTTGGATTTTCAGGAATTTCAGGATTGAGTGGAGGCAGTGGATATGGTGGTTGACGATTGATTGCTGATAAGTCTAAGTCTCTCAGAGCAGCAAAGTTCAGACGATAGGCATATAGCAGTTCAGCAGTTAGTCTTCCTTTGCTAGTCCTTGAGCACTTCTCCCTGACTTGAGTTTCCAGATATTTCAGTATACGAGGATTGTATGTTGATAATGCTTCATCAGTGAGTCCAATACTCTGAATCATACCATCCTTGAAATACTTGATAACTGAAGGTTTGTCATGAATTTCAACTCCAATATCAGTGATCCACTCTTCCACCATATCTCTGAATACTTCATTATGCTTTCTGCCGGTTGAGATGATCTTATTTCTTACCACAAACAGCTCAGTTAAAGATAGATCTCTGAGAAACTGACTTGACACATGCTTGAGTCCATGGCCTTCTCTTTGTAGCTCAAATGACATGTTTACCATCCATCCTCTTCTAGGAAGCACAGCAACAGACACAGTAGAAATGATATCATTTAACACCTCATGATAATCATGTAAGTCCTTGTAATTGTTCCTGAAGGAGTCAAAGATATCTTTCACTTCGTCATCATCATTATCTTGAGTGACCTCTGGAAAGTCAAACACAGATCTAGCAGTGTCCCATTCAGCTCCATCTTTATGTAAGTTGGCAAGTCTCCTTTCCCTTCGAATTCGTCTTTGATTTTCTAACTTCTCCCTTGCTCTCCTTTGCTCAGCATAATCCTTAGAAACCTCAGCAATGTCTTGTGGATTTGCAATTTCAAATTCTTGAGGAGGGAAGATGTCATTATGATATGCAAGTTCATCAGCAAAGACTTCATTGTCTGGGATTTCTCCTTCTTCCAGATCATCATTTTCAGCACCAACCATCCTTATCACCCTGTCATCCACAAACTCAGGGATTTATTCATCATGACTGTAACTGAATTGATGTTTAAGAGCAGAATCAATCAGTTCTTCAGACACCCCTGTGATCACCCTTTTCCCTTTTGCTTTTTCTGCTGCTCTCTCCCCCTCAGTTGAGTAATCCTCTCTGGAAGTTTGAGATGCCAGCAATTTAGCTTCAAGTGCAGCCAACCTTTGTTCCATAGTTGATTTTATTTCCACTAACTCTTCCCGTAGAACAAGATTCTCAGCTTCTATATGTTGAACTTTGAACTTCAGAGCTTCAAATTCTGTCACAGATACAGTTGGAATAGCAGATTCAATTGTAGGTTGGGTTGTTGGGTTCTCACTAGATCGTTCTGCAGGTGTTTCTCTCATTTTACTAAAGACTAGAGCACTCAGTGAGGCAGAGGGTTGCTGTATAACATGTTCTGTAAGTGTTTCCCTCTCACTCAAAGAAGTTCCAGCTTCTGTGGATGTCCCTGCAAGAGAAATCTTCTTAGCCTCTTCTAGAGAGGTCACAGAAGGTGCAATGAAGGTTCGTAAGCCTTCGTCCTCAGTTTCCTCGTCAGATGAATCTGAGTCATAAGAAACAAGTTGCCGACTACTCGAAAGTAGTGAGTCCTTTGATGGATCCTGAGTTGGAATCTCAGGGTGGGTAGACACAGGGCTCGAAGGATGTGATCCTTGAATTGGCGAAGCACCCTGGTTTCCCACAACTGCCTTTGACGGCGAAAGACTTTGTGACAAGTCCTCTATAACTGGCACACTTCCTGATATGAAGGGCTCAGAAACAGATTGCCGTTCACCTTCGAGAGGTGAAGAGTCCTTTGAAGGATCTGGGAATGTTCCTCCCAGGGGGGTAGACAAGGATGTAGAATGTGGCATTTCATCCAAGTTTCCCCCAGAAGCCTGTGAAGGCACTTGACCCTGAATAGGATCAGAAACAACAGTGTCTATCCCTGACATGGACGACAAAGTGTTAGCAACCGTCAATTCTTCAACTGTGTGTGCAACCTCACTGTGCATTGTAATATCATGTGGCTGAGGTGGTGAAGAAATAGACATGTCTGCAGTTGTCTCAGGTTCTATTCTCCTTTCTTGACAAGGAGACAGAGCTGTAGTTTCAGAAACAATCTCCTTATGTGGTGCACTTAAGGCACTTTCTCCCTCTCTCTCAGAAATATGAAGTGGTTGGCTGAGGGGTTGAGAGGTTTCTGCTACAATTGTTTGTGAAGAGGTGCCTTGGTTATGAATTTGGGGGATTTCAAATTCATTGGCACTTGTGATAGGAGGTGAAAGCTGATTGGAATCCAGAAGATTCTGAACCCATTCAGGTGCACTAAAGGAAAGATTGTCAGAATCAGAATGAATACCTGACTGTAGCAGTGGATTGTAAGTGTTGGTGAAGAGTTCATCAATATCCACCATTGCATCATCAGAAGGTGCAGCTACAGTGACTTGAACAGGAGTATCCACTTCATCCTCAGAGTCAGTGGAATTATCCTGTAATGAATCCTCTCCATCAGATTGAGCATTGTCATCTGAGGATGTCTGAGCATCTTCCACTACCACTTCCTCTTCCATTTGAGAAGTTTGAGTCTCAGGGATATCAACTTGTTGAGATGACTCAGTGACTTCTTCAGCTTGTGTTTCAGGGGCCTCCTCTTCCTGAACCACTGGATCAGCAACATTTTGAATGTGTGGTGGAGGCAAGTTCTGGTTGTTTAAGAATTCTTGCATTGCCTCCGGAAGAACCACATCCTCATTGTTTGTGTAGTTCTGATGATTCTCCAGCATAGATATCACCCTTGTAGTCATGAAAGAGCATATAACATTGTCTATATTTGGATAGACAGCTCTCTCAGCAGGAGTCAGCATTTGATTCAGAACAATCTGAAAGAACCGAGGATAGAGGAGTATATTCCTGTTTTTCCTTCAGGAGTCCTGAAAACCTCCCATGATTAAGTGTCCCAGATTTATCCTTGTGTTCTGTGCTATTGCAATTCCTATTTCCTGGTTGAAGATAGTAATTCCATGGAACCCTCCAGTCTTTGGTGCAAATACATGAGAAATGGAATTAAAGAAGAAATTCCATTCTCTGGGTAAATGCTTGACGTACATCTTTCCTGGAAGATCACCATTCTCCCTCTAGCAGTGAATAGCAAAGAAAAAGTTTGTCCTTTCAGCCCTGTCTGGAACAGCTTCAAAATTGTCAGTTGGCAGATGGAGTGCATTGTTCAGAGTTTGTTCCGTTATCATCAGTGTTCGTCCCTGAATAACACACTTGAGTCCAAATACCTGTCCTTCATTTACAACAGAAACAGAAGACAGAAAATCTCGAAGAAGAGATTTGTTAAGATAAACAGACTCTGTCATAGCAAATCGTGCAAATGAGAATTCTAACATGTATCTAACCCAGCGTCGATAATTCGCTTGCGTAATTAAATTATTATTTTCAACAATAGTGAAATTTGTTTTCGGAATCTCAAAATTTGCAGCCATTTTTAATTAAAATTAAAAATGATTATAAATTTCGTTTCACGAATAAACACGAACAAATATTCACTTTATGTCACGAAAATAATTAAATAATAACGCTCCGTAAAACCCTAATTCCAAGAATTTTAGAATTCGATGAAATTCAAGTATGTTATACTCCTTGAAATTCTAAGAATAATGGTATCGGCTTTGCAAATTATTGATGCAAAAATCACGTACAAAACAGTCCAAGAAGTTCAAGAGGTTCGAAAAACCCTTACGAAAAACAACGACGGATCGTTAAAATGTTCGGATCAAACGAAAGCCCTAGTCAGTGGGATCACAGAACTGGTTCCAGAATCACAAATGGGCAAGGATTTGGGTGAGTTTTGTTTGATCAAAGATCTCGACTTCGAGAGTTTGAAATAGGCAGTGGAGTGTTTTTGCGTTGTGTGTATATGCTGTGTATATGTTCTGTGAAATAAATAATAAAAAAAATCTTCTAAGTGTAGTACATATACACTCACAGAACTGAGGCGCAACAAGTAGAATGACCATAATAGCCCTTATACATAGACACAGTGTACGGGTTTGGCGCAATATGTGAATTTACCAAATTGCCCTCTATACGTGACAGTATAGAGGCGCAACTTTGGTGAATTAACTTGGTGAAAAACCAAGTTAGGCTCAGTGAATACAGGGAACTCATTTGGCGCAACATTTGACCAGGAAAAGTCAAATGTTGCGCTGAGTAACGCATAACCCACGCAGAGAAAACACTTTAACGGTTTATTTGAATTATTTTGATTAAAACAAAATAACTTAATAAACTGTTAGAGTAAATCACAATTAATCTAAATATAGTTTTAACTAAATTAATTTCAGTCAAACAATATTTCGTTAATTATGCTGCAAGTATTTTAATTAAAATCTAATTAATGGATAACTTAATATAATTTGAATTGCTTCAAATCCATTAATCAAATATAATTAAAATATGAATTAAGTAAATACTAATATTCATTAATTGAATATAAGCACTTCAAAAAATTCAAGAGAATTAATTCTAAATATCTACCACTTAGCAATTAATCACATAATCACATAAATCATGCAAATCATATAGATCATGGCAAATAATTAAAACTAATTATCAGATTAATATGTAAGATACTGGATGCACTTTGTAAATTCACAAGTCCTGAAAATATGTACATTTTAAAACTTGTGAACTTACGAACAAATTGCAGTTATTTATTGTCTAATTAATTAGACATATTTAACATCCCAAGTTCACCAACCAGTCTAGAGAAAGTGGATTCGTCTAGTGGTTTAGTGAAGATGTCTGCAATTTGTTGATCAGTAGGTACGAAGTGTAACTCTACTGTTCCATTCATGACATGCTCGCGAAGGAAATGATACCTGATATCAATATGCTTTGTCCTGGAGTGTTGAACAGGATTGTTGGCAATGGCAATGGCACTCGTGTTATCACACAGAATCGGAATTTTATCCAACATGAGTCCATAATCTTGTAGTTGATTCCTCATCCACAAGATTTGAGCACAGCAACTCCCAGCAGCTATGTATTCAGCTTCAGCTGTAGACGTAGATACGGAGTGTTGCTTCTTGCTGTACCATGACACCAACCTTCGTCCAAGAAACTGACAGCTTCCTGAAGTACTTTTCCTATCAATCTTACATCCTGCAAAGTCAGAATCTGTATAGCCAATCAGATTAAAACCTGTATCTTTAGGGTACCAAATCCCTAGATTGGGAGTTCCCTTAAGATACCTAAATATACGCTTAACAGCTATAAGATGTGACTCTTTAGGATCAGCCTGGAATCTAGCACATAAACAAGTTGCGAACATGATATCTGGTCTACTAGCAGTTAGGTATAAGAGAGAGCCAATCATACCTCGATACCTCGTGATGTCAACTGACTTACCAGATTTGTCCTGATCAAGTTTGACAGCAGTTGGCATAGGAGTTTTGGCAGGAGATGCTTCTTCCATTCCATATTTCTTCAGAAGATCCTTGATGTATTTAGATTGGCAGATAAAAATACCGTCAGGCTTCTGAATGACTTGAAGTCCTAGGAAGAAGGACAATTCTCCCATCATGCTCATCTCATACTTGCTCTGCATTAACTTAGCAAATCTCTCGCACAAAAGATCATTAGTAGAACCAAATATAATGTCATCGACATATACTTGTACAAGAATTATATCATCCTTATGCTTTTTATGGAAAAGAGTTTTATCGATGATACCTCTGGTGAAACCATTTTCAAGTAAGAACTTGGAAAGAGTGTCATACCAGGTTCGAGGGGCTTGCTTCAGGCCATAGAGTGCTTTGAAGAGAAAGTATACGAAGTCTTCAAATTCTTTGTCTTCAAACCCAGGGGGTTGCTCAACATAGACTTCTTCTTCTAGATCACCATTCAGGAAAGCACTTTTCACATCCATCTGATATACTTTGAAGTTGGAGTGTGCTGCAAATGCTAAGAACATCCTGATTGCTTCAAGCCTAGCAACTGGAGCATAGGTTTCATCATAATCAATTCCTTCTTCTTGTGAATAACCCTTTGCAACCAGTCTTGCCTTATTCCTCGTAACAATACCATCTTCATCCAGTTTGTTTCTAAAAACCCATCTAGTGCCAACTATAGATTTTCCTTTAGGTCTTGGCACCAGCTTCCAAACTTTTGGCCTTTCGAATTGATTGAGTTCTTCCTGCATTGCAGATACCCAATCTGGATCACTTAGAGCCTCTTCAACTTTCTTTGGTTCTATCTGAGACAAGAAGCCAGCAAAGTTGCATTCATTCTGAGTTGCTCTTCTAGTCTGCACTCCTGTGTCTGGATCACCAATGATTTGTTCAACAGGATGGTCTCTACTCCATACCCTTTGTCTTGGCAGATTCAATCTTGATGATTCACCAAAATCATAGTTGTGTTGAGTGTGATGACTAGTAGATCCACTTTGACTTACTCCCCCTGAGCTGATGTAGATTCTATTTGATGATCCTCCACTTTGACCACTGTGATCATGATGATCATTTGTATTGTTACCAATACTTCCTCCAGATGGTTCAGGATCAGCATTCTCTTCATTTGCATTAGGATCTCTTATATCAGCTTCAGGTTGATCTTCTCCTAAGTAGATGTCTTCTAAATTCTCAAATTCTAGAGAATCAGATTCATTTTCCTTTTGGAGACTTGGGAGTTTGGTATCATCAAATCTTACATTGATGCTTTCAATCAGTTTGTCGTCATTGATCAGATAAACCCTGTAGGCCTTAGACTCCAAAGAATAACCCAGAAATATGCCTTCTTCAGCTTTGGCATCAAACTTTCCCAAATGCTCTTCTTTTAACACAAAGCATTTTGCACCAAACACATGAAAGTAACTCAGTGATGGTTTTTGGTTGGCCATTACTTCATAAGGAGTCTTATCCAATTCCTTGTTAATCAGGGTACGATTTTGAGTGTAGCAAGCAGTACTCACAGCTTCAGCCCAGAAATAGATTGGAAGTCTTGATTGACTAATCATTGTCCTTGCTGCTTCAATCAAGGTTCTGTTCTTCCTTTCTACGACACCATTTTGTTGTGGAGTCCTTGGAGCTGAATACTGACGAGAGATGCCCTTATCAGTACAGAAGTCATTAAGAACAGCATTACGAAATTCTGTTCCATTATCTGATCTGATTGCCCTTACTGGCAGATCTGCTTCCTTTTCAATCTTCTTGATATGATCAATGATGACGAGTGCTGCTTCATCCTTTGAATGTAAGAATAATACCCATGTGTATTTTGAGTAGTCATCGACGATCACAAGAGCATATCTTTTCCTTGATATAGAAGGAATGTTGACTGGTCCAAACAGATCCATATGAATCAGTTGAAGGGGTGAACCAATATCAGTCATGCCTTTGCTCCTGTGTGATGCTTTCTTTGACTTCCCTTTTTCACATGCATCACAGAGTCCTTCTTGACAGAATTCTTTCTGTGGCAATCCTCTCACAAGTTCCCTTTTGACTAAAGAGTTCATAGTCTTAAAGTTCAAGTGTGAGAGCTTCCGATGCCATAACCAACTATCATCAACAGAGGCCTTGGTGTAGAAACACTTGACCTCCCCCTTACTTGCTGAGTCTATGTCGGCTATAAACAAACTTGATTTTCTTACACCACGAAGTGTAAGATCCTTGTTCTTCCGGTTCTGGATTAAGCAAACTTCCTTCTGAAAGATTACATCGTATCCTTTGTCACAGAACTGACTGATACTCAGTAAGTTGTGCTTGAGTCCTTCCACCAGAGAGATATCTTCAATGATGACATTTCCAACTTTCAGCTTACCATATCCCGTTGTAAATCCTTTGCTGTCATCTCCAAAGATTACAATTGGGCCGGTTCTCATTATCACATCTGTGAGCAGGGACTTTTCTCCAGTCATGTGTCTTGAACAACCACTATCAAGAACCCACACAACTTTACTTTTCCTTCCTGTGCCCTGCATTCACAAATGGATTAAACTTTCTTTGGTACCCAGACGTTCTTGGGTCCAGGTGGTTTAGTAGAAACAGGATTATCAACAGAAACTGGTTTAACATGTGCTTGTTCAGGGGTGACTGGACTCTTCTCCTCTTTAGTCTTAGCAGAAGTGCTTTTAGACTTGGAGTTGGGAGTTTCCTTCTTCTTAGAAGGACTAGCAGTCTTTGCCACAGGGGCAACAGAAGGTGCAGGCATATTCATATTCATGGTAGATGGTGCAGAAAAAGATGCATTTAACATGGTAAAGCATGCAGACATCATATTCATAGCACATAGCATGCAACCTACTCTACCACATGGCAAATGAACAGCATTCATGTTAACAGTATTAGGCATGCTAGAAACAGAATTATCTACTTTAATCACTTTACATGCATGAGTAAGATGATTAGTAGAATTGCAATTATTACAAACCTTTCTAGCATTAGAATTCCTAGAATTGGTGTTCTTAGGATCTAACTTGCCATTCCTGTTGTTCTTCTTTTTGTTGGAACTAGTACTTCCTAATCCAGTTTTATCTGAGTCATCTCTGACATGGGAATTAGAAGGTACATCTTGTGATTCCTGTTTTACTTGAGGCTTAACAACTTCCTCATTTTTCAACTCTTCCTTGATGACAAGGTCTTCTTCTATCAGAGGTTCTGTTTGTGCCATTCTAAAGATAGGGGTCTTGGTGTTCTTCAGAATTTTAGGTATATTTGTTCCTTCAGGAGCATTCTCAGTTCCTGCTGAAACAAATATGCCTTCATTCTCTTTTCTCTTCTTTCTTTTAGCTCTTTCCAAAGAACTATAGTCAAGGCCAATAGCAACCTTCTTATCAACCCTTTGACTATCCAAGATCTCTTTCTGTAGAAAAGCAGAATTCTGATAGGCCCTAAGCTTAGTTTCTAGGTCAGCAATCTGAGACCTAAGGGACTCCTCAATTTCTGCACTACACTTCTCCTTGTTCTCTAGATATTCAATTCTATCTTTAAGGTTAGTGTTCATGAGTTTCTCTAAAGCTAATTCATCTACTCTTTCTTCAAGTTTAGCTATCTTTAGAGAAAGACTACCGTTATCTGATTCTGAAGCTAATAAACTAGTGTGCAAGTTATACATCTCTTGACCTAGTTCATTTATAGTCTTTTTATAATCAGCAGTAGTCATGTCATCAACAGAAATTTCAGGAGATACCTGAGATGGAGATTCCTCGACAGTGTCAGCCATTAATGCAAATGCATAATTGCTCTGGACAGGTTCATCATCAGAATCTGTGTCATCCCAGCTTTTTCCCTCAGCAATGTAAGCCCTTCCTTTGTGCTTGGCCACCATTGCTTCCAACTTAGCCTTTAGCTTCTCATTCTCTTTCTTCAGATCCTCATAAGAATTCTTCTTATCATATGAGTTGCTTCTGACAGGAGCCGCTTTGGGTTTCCTGCACTCTGTTGCAAAGTGCCCTAAGTCATTGCAGTTGTAGCATCTGACCTTGCTCTTGTCATACATGTTTGGTTTGAAACTGCCAGTACTCTTTGACCCTGACCCTGAGTATCCTCCTTTACCCTGAAACTTGTTCCCTGAAGCTTTCTTGTACCGGGGGTTTTTCCTGAACTTGATATGCTTGAACCTTGCAGCCATATAAGCCATTGACTTATCTTCCAGCTGCTCCAGCTCTTCTTGAGTGTAGAACTCATCCTCCGGTTCATCAGAAACTTCATCAACTTCAGCTTCTACAATCTCAGTAATGGTAGAAGGATAGTCAGCTTTGATGGATGAACAATCACTCTGAGCAACAGTGTGATCATTGATACCATATTCAACTAATTGTTGATAACCAAAGTATGGTTGATCAGCAATAAGTGCAGTGGTCTTCTGTAAGGCCATACTCTTGGATTCTGTTGATCCACCACCATATATGATTTTTCTTTGTTCAAGTTCCATCTCAAACGTCTTCAGTTTTCCAAACAGCTTTTCCAAAGTCATAGTTCTGAAGTCGCTTCTTTCCCGGATGGTCTCTGTCTTTACAACTAGATGGGGTGGCATCACAAATGAGAACTTTCTGTTAATCTCTTTCTGTGGATAAGTCTTTCCATGCAGGGTGAGTTCATTCAACAACAACATGAACCTCTCATAGATTTGAGAAATGTTCTCTCCAGGTATTGCCTGAAATGCTTCATATCTGGCAATTAGCATATCGTATCTGTTTTCCCTGACTTCTTCAGATCCCTCCATCAATGCCTCAATAGTGTCCCACATCTGCTTTGAAGTTTTCAGACTTAGTATCAGATGTGTCATTGTCTTGGTCATTGATTCAACAATTATGAGTTGCAGATTATGATCATGTGCAACATATTCCTTATCAGTGTCAGTGTATTCACTTTTCTCTTTGGGAACAGACTTCTGTGGAATACGAACACCATTTTCAACAGATTCAGGAATAATCTTCATAGGCACAAATGGACCATTTTCCAGAATCCCAATGAACATGGGATTAGCAACTCTGATGTACAGCAACATCTTCATCTTCCAGTTGTTGTAGTCATCCTTGTCAAATGGAGGTACTTTGATTCCTAACTTGTGTGTAGACATTGTTATCAGATAAAATTACGATTGTACGGACAACTAGCTTTTCAGATTGGTTACGGATCTCAGATCTGTATATCGATCAGCTAAGCTCTGATACCAATTGTTAGGTCCAATCAGACGTAGAAGGGGGGGGTTGAATACGTCGTACCAATTTCTTCGATTTAATTTAATTGCGGATAATCTTTGTTTCAGTCCATGTTAAATCAATCGTAAATAAATAACTCCAGCAAGTCGGGGAATATTCTTATAATAGAAATAATCCTCGGGTGCTACAAATTCCAACACAAGTGTCGGCTGCAGAGACTACAATCACTCTATTACAAACTCTCGATAAATACGATCTTCTAATTTAACTCTCGAGGACGTGTATAGTGTGTGCACTTACAAAGTGTGTAGTTGGTTTCAAAATGAAACTACAAGGCTCTATTTATAGGCTTTACAAAATCTAACCATGGTTAACGAGTTCGTCCTGGACGACTTGAGTTCGTCCTGGACGGATTCGTTTTATAAAAATAAAACTAACTCAAATACAAAGCTGCGTTTGTAATTGGTGGTCAAAGTTGGCGCTTGGTCAAACCTTGCGCCAACACTCTGTCCAGTGTATCCCCTGTAGTGTACTTAGAGTTTTTCTAAGTAAAAAGTGAAGTTATGCTGAGGATAATTAGTCAGAGGCGCAACATTTGACTTAGTCAAATGTTGCGCTTGACTCATTCAAGCAGCACAATTACTTAGACAAATTTCTAAGGGATAAGTTGCGCCAACACAGTGGATTGCTTCCACTGTTATCTCTCCCTTGACTTCAGGTTTGACCTGAAGTAGCGCCAATATGGAAGTCAAAGTTTGCGCCTGTGATAGGTCAAACATTGCGCTCATACAGTGGATTAGAGTGTCCTTCACTTGGTAGAATCCTGAGAAGATTAAGCGCAGGTTTTGACTTAGTCAAACCTTGCGCTATACATATGAAAGTTATTGTAACTTAGACAATAAACTTCTAAGTACAAAACTTGTATGTCGCAGGTATTGACTAAAGTCAACCAGCCAATTTAAAATTTAATTGATATGTATATACATATATATTATTAATTGTTTTTATGAATTACTTGAATTATTATGGTTCCAAGTAATTTCCAATTAATAATATATATATATATATATATATATATAACTAAATTTAAATATAATACTTTGTTGATGTAGCTGTAATTGACTTGATCAATTAATCCGTTGATCGGATTCACTGAATACTTTCGTATGTCCTGACGTCCTGTGCACTGGTCTGGTTCACGAACGACTCGAACTGAAACAGTTCTTTGAATCCTTTGCTTGATAATATACTTGATCAGTCATTCCGGGTTAGATGTTGCTTCGATAAATTTGATTATAAATAATCAAATTAAATATACTAGAATCTTCTGGTCTTTGATACTTGATCTTCAGGCAATCTTGATAGCAGAAACATATTGAACTTTATTCTTCACTGAGGCTTGAACATGTTAATGAACTTCTTCCAGTGGACGGATGCTCGTCTCAGATATCTTGATTGTCTTTGTCTGTTCGTATCGAATCTCCAACCTGTAGATTCCTGTATTATACTTACGTATTGTTTCCTGTCTTTTGTTGTGTTGAGTTATCGTAATTACATTTACGTTACATTATGCTTTACAAGCTCTAAGTGGTTTACAAGCTCAAACGAGTCAAAAATAATACTACAAGTTGATTCCAATTTCAAACAACCAAAAATGAAGCCACGAGTTGTTTTCAAGCTCAAACGAGTCAACAATGAAACTACAAGTTGATTCCAATTTCAAACAACCGAAAAAGAAGCTACAAGTTGTTTTCAACTTCAAACGAGTCTGGAATGAATCTGCAAGTTGTTTCCAACTTCAATCTAGTCGATAATGAAGCTAAAAATTGTTTCCATGCACAAACGAGTCAAGAATGAAACTACAAGTTGATTCCAATTTAAAACAACCGAAAATGAAGCTACAAGTAATTTTCAGTTTCAAACGAGTCTGGAATGAAGCTACAAGTTGTTTCCCACTTCAATATAGTCAATAATAAAGCTACAAGTTGATTTCAAGCTCAAACGAGTCAAATATGAAACTACAAGTTGATTCCAATTTCAAACAACCGAAAATGAAGCTATAAGTTGTTTTCAACTTCAAATGAGTCTGGAATGAAGCTCCAAGTTGTTTCCAACTTCAATCTAGTCAATAATAAAGCTACAAGTTGTTTTCAAGCTCAAACGAGTCAAGAATGAAACTAGAAGTTGATTTCAATTTCAAACAACCGAAAATGAAGCTACAAGTTGTTTTCAACTTCAAACGAGTCTGGAATGAATCTGCAAGTTGTTTCCAACTTCAATCTAGTCGATAATGAAGCTAAAAATTGTTTCCATGCACAAACGAGTCAAGAATGAAACTACAAGTTGATTCCAATTTAAAACAACCGAAAATGAAGCTACAAGTAATTTTCAGTTTCAAACGAGTCTGGAATGAAGGTACAAGTTGTTTCCCACTTCAATATAGTCAATAATAAAGCTACAAGTTGATTTCAAGCTCAAACGAGTCAAATATGAAACTACAAGTTGATTCCAATTTCAAACAACCGAAAATGAAGCTACAAGTTATTTTCAACTTCAAATGAGTCTGCAATGAAGCTCCAAGTTGTTTCCAACTTCAATCTAGTCAATAATAAAGCTACAAGTTGTTTTCCAATTTCAAACAACCAAAAATGAAGCTACAAGTTGTTTTCAATTTCAAACGAGTTTGGAATAAAACTACAAACTGTTTCCAACTACAATCTAGTCAATAATGAAGTTACAAGTTGTTTTCAGGCTCAAACGAGTCAAGAATGAAAGTACAAGTTGATTCAAAATTCAAACAACCAAAAATGAAGCTACAATTTGTTTCCAACTTCAATCTAGTCGATAATGAAGCTAAAAATTGTTTCCATGCACAAACGAGTCAAGAATGAAACTACAAGTTGATTCCAATTTCAAACAACCGAAAATGAAGCTACAAGTAATTTTCAGTTTCAAACAGTCTGGAATGAAGCTACAAGTTGTTTCCAACTTCAATCTAGTTAATAATAAAGCTACAAGTTGTTTTCAAGCTCAAACGAGTCAAATATGAAACTACAAGTTGATTCCAATTTCAAACAACCAAAAATGAAACTACAAGTTGTTTTCAACTTCAAATGAGTCTAGAATTAAGCTGCAAGTTGTTTTCAACTTCAATGTGGTCAATAATGAAGCTCCAATTTGTTTACAAGCTCAAACGAGTCAAAAATAATACTACAAGTTGATTCCAATTTCAAACAACCAAAAATGAAGCTTCAAGTTGTTTCAAACATCAAACGAGTCTGGAATGAATCTACAAGTTGTTTCCAACTTCAATCTAGTCGATAATGAAGCTAAAAAATGTTTCCGTGCACAAACGAGTCAAGAATGAAACTACAAGTTGATTCCAATTTCAGGCAACCGAAAATGAAGATACAAGTAATTTTCTGTTTCAAACGAGTCTGGAATGAAGCTACAAGTTGTTTCCAACTTCAATCTAGTCAATAATAAAGCTACAAGTTGTTTTCAAGCTCAAACGAGTCAACAATAAAACTACAAGTTGATTCCGATTTCAAACAACCAAAAATGAAACTACAAGTTGTTTTCAACTTCAAATGAGTCTAGAATTAAGCTGCAAGTTGTTTCCAACTTCAATGTAGTCAATAATGAAGCTCTAAGTGGTTTACAAGCTCAAACGAGTCCAAAATAATACTACAAGTTGATTCCAATTTCAAACAACCAAAAATGAAGCCACGAGTTGTTTTCAAGCTCAAACGAGTCAAGAATGAAACTACAAGTTGATTCCAATTTCAAACAACCGAAAAAGAAGCTACAAGTTGTTTTCAACTTCAAACGAGTCTGGAATGAATCTGCAAGTTGTTTCCAACTTCAATCTAGTCGATAATGAAGCTAAAAATTGTTTCCATGCACAAACGAGTCAAGAATGAAACTACAAGTTGATTCCAATTTAAAACAACCGAAAATGAAGCTACAAGTAATTTTCAGTTTCAAACGAGTCTGGAATGAAGCTAAAAGTTGTTTCCCACTTCAATATAGTCAATAATAAAGCTACAAGTTGATTTCAAGCTCAAACGAGTCAAATATGAAACTACAAGTTGATTCCAATTTCAAACAACCAAAAATGAAGCTATAAGTTGTTTTCAACTTCAAATGAGTCTGGAATGAAGCTCCAAGTTGTTTCCAACTTCAATCTAGTCAATAATAAAGCTACAAGTTGTTTTCAAGCTCAAACGAGTCAAGAATGAAACTACAAGTTGATTTCAATTTCAAACAACCGAAAATGAAGCTACAAGTTGTTTTCAACTTCAAACGAGTCTGGAATGAATCTGCAAGTTGTTTCCAACTTCAATCTAGTCGATAATGAAGCTAAAAATGGTTTCCATGCACAAACGAGTCAAGAATGAAACTACAAGTTGATTCCAATTTAAAACAACCGAAAATGAAGCTACAAGTAATTTTCAGTTTCAAACGAGTCTGGAATGAAGCTACAAGTTGTTTCCCACTTCAATATAGTCAATAATAAAGCTACAAGTTGATTTCAAGCTCAAACGAGTCAAATATGAAACTACAAGTTGATTCCAATTTCAAACAACCGAAAATGAAGCTACAAGTTGTTTTCAACTTCAAATGAGTCTGGAATGAAGCTCCAAGTTGTCTCCAACTTCAATCTAGTCAATAATAAAGCTACAAGTTGTTTTCCAATTTCAAACAACCAAAAATGAAGCTACAAGTTGTTTTCAATTTCAAACGAGTTTGGAATAAAACTACAAACTGTTTCCAACTACAATCTAGTCAATAATGAAGTTACAAGTTGTTTTCAGGCTCAAACGAGTCAAGAATGAAAGTACAAGTTGATTCAAAATTCAAACTACCAAAAATGAAGCTACAAGTTGTTTCCAACTTCAATCTAGTCGATAATGAAGCTAAAAATTGTTTCCATGCACAAACGAGTCAAGAATGAAACTACAAGTTGATTCCAATTTCAAACAACCGAAAATGAAGCTACAAGTAATTTTCAGTTTCAAACAGTCTGGAATGAAGCTACAAGTTGTTTCCAACTTCAATCTAGTTAATAATAAAGCTACAAGTTGTTTTCAAGCTCAAACGAGTCAAGAATGAAACTACAAGTTGATTCCAATTTCAAACAACCAAAAATGAAACTACAAGTTGTTTTCAACTTCAAATGAGTCTAGAATTAAGCTGCAAGTTGTTTTCAACTTCAATGTAGTCAATAATGAAGCTCCAAGTGGTTTACAAGCTCAAACGAGTCAAAAATAATACTACAAGTTGATTCCAATTTCAAACAACCAAAAATGAAGCTTCAAGTTGTTTCAAACTTCAAACGAGTCTGGAATGAATCTACAAGTTGTTTCCAACTTCAATCTAGTCGATAATGAAGCTAAAAAATGTTTCCATGCACAAACGAGTCAAGAGTGAAACTACAAGTTGATTCCAATTTCAGACAACCGAAAATGAAGCTACAAGTAATTTTCTGTTTCAAACAAGTCTGGAATGAAGCTACAAGTTGTTTCCAAGTTCAATCTAGTCAATAATAAAGCTACAAGTTGTTTTCAAGCTCAAACGAGTCAACAATAAAACTACAAGTTGATTCCAATTTCAAACAACCAAAAATGAAACTACAAGTTGTTTTCAACTTCAAATGAGTCTGGAATTAAGCTGCAAGTTGTTTCCAACTTCAATGTAGTCAATAATGAAGCTCTAAGTGGTTTACAAACTCAAACGAGTCAAAAATAATACTACAAGTTGATTCCAATTTCAAACAACCAAAAATGAAGCCACGAGTTGTTTTCAAGCTCAAACGAGTCAACAATGAAACTACAAGTTGATTCCAATTTCAAACAACCGAAAATGAAGCTACAAGTTGTTTTCAACTTCAAACGAGTCTGGAATGAATCTGCAAGTCGTTTCCAACTTCAATCTAGTCGATAATGAAGCTAAGAATTGTTTCCATGCACAAACGAGTCAAGAATGAAACTACAAGTTGATTCCAATTTAAAACAACCGAAAATGAAGCTACAAGTAATTTTCAGTTTCAAACGAGTCTGGAATGAAGCTACAAGTTGTTTCCCACTTCAATATAGTCAATAATAAGCTACAAGTTGATTTCAAGCTCAAACGAGTCAAATATGAAACTACAAGTTGATTCCAATTTCAAACAACCGAAAATGAAGCTACAAGTTGTTTTCAACTTCAAATGAGTCTGGAATGAAGCTCCAAGTTGTTTCCAACTTCAATCTAGTCAATAATAAAGCTACAAGTTGTTTTCAAGCTCAAACGAGTCAAAAATGAAACTACAAGTTCATTCCAATTTAAAACAACCAAAAATGAAGCTACAATTAATTTTCAGTTTCAAACGAGTCAGGAATGAAGCTACAAGTTGTTTCCAACTTCAATCTAGTCAATAATGAAGCTACAAGTTGTTTTCGGGCTCAAACGAGTCAAGAATGAAAGTACAAGTTGATTCAAATTTCAAACAACCAAAAATGAAGCAACAAGTTGTTACCAACTTCAATCTAGTCGATAATGAAGCTAAAAATTGTTTCCATGCACAAACGAGTTAAGAATGAAACTACAAGTTGATTCCAATTTAAAACAACCGAAAATGAAGCTACAAGTAATTTTCAGTTTCAAACGAGTCTGGAATGAAGCTACAAGTTGTTTCCCACTTCAATCTAGTCAATAATAAAGCTACAAGTTGATTTCAAGCTTAAACGAGTCAAATATGAAACTACAAGTTGATTCCAATTTCAAACAACCGAAAATGAAGCTACAAGTTGTTTTCAACTTCAAATGAGTCTGGAATGAAGCTCCAAGTTGTTTCCAACTTCAATCTAGTCAATAATAAAGTTACAAGTTGTTTTCAAGCTCAAACGAGTCAAAAATGAAACTACAAGTTGATTCCAATTTCAAACAACCGAAAATGAAGCTACAAGTAATTTTCAGTTTCAAACGAGTCTGGAATGAAGCTACAAGTTTTTTCCAACTTCAATCTAGTCAATAATAAAGCTACAAGTTGTTTTCAAGCTCAAACGAGTCAAGAATGAAACTACAAGTTGATTCCAATTTCAAACAACCAAAAATGAAACTACAAGTTGTTATCAACTTCAAATGAGTCTGGAATTAAGCTGCATGTTGTTTTCAACTTCAATGTAGTCAATAATGAAGCTCCAAGTGGTTTACAAGCTCAAACGAGTCAAAAATAATACTACAAGTTGATTCCAATTTCAAACAACCGAAAATGAAGCTACAAGTTGTTTTCAACTTCAAACGAGTCTGGAATGAATCTACAAGTTGTTTCCGACTTCAATCTTGTAGATAATGAAGCTAAAAATTGTTTCTGTGCACAAACGAGTCAAGAATGAAACTACAAGTTGATTCCAATTTCAAACAACCGAAAATGAAGCTACAAGTAATTTTCAGTTTCAAACGTGTCTGGAATGAAGCTACAAGTTGTTTCCGACTTCAATCTAGTCAATAATAAAGCTACAAGTTGTTTTCAAGCTCAAACGAGTCAAGAATGAAACTACAAGTTGATTCCAATTTCAAACAACCGAAAATGAAGCTACAAGTTGTTTTCAACTTCAAACGAGTCTGGAATGAATCTACAAGTTGTTTCCAACTTCAATCTAGTCGATAATGAAGCTAAAAATTGTTTCCATGCACAAACGAGTCAAGAATGAAACTACAAGTTGATTCCAATTTCAAACAGCCGAAAATGAAGCTAAAAGTAATTTTTAGTTTCAAATGAGTCTGGAATGAAGCTACAAGTTGTTTCCAACTTCAATCTAGTCAATAATGAAGCTAAAAATTGTTTCCGTGCACAAACGAGTCAAGAATGAAACTACAAGTTGATTCCAATTTCAAACAACCGAAAATGAAGCTACAAGTAATTTTCAGTTTCAACCGAGTCTGGAATGAAGCTACAAGTTTTTTCCAACTTCAATCTAGTCAATAATAAAGCTACAAGTTGTTTTCAAGCTCAAACGAGTCAAGAATGAAACTACAAGTTGATTCCAATTTCAAACAACCAAAAATGAAACTACAAGTTGTTATCAACTTCAAATGAGTCTGGAATTAAGCTGCAAGTTGTTTTCAACTTCAATGTAGTCAATAATGAAGCTCCAAGTGGTTTACAAGCTCAAACGAGTCAAAAATAATACTACAAGTTGATTCCAATTTCAAACAACCAAAAATGAAGCTACAAGTTGTTTCAAACTTCAAACGAGTCTGGAATGAATCTACAAGTTGTTTCTAACTTCAATCTAGTCGATAATGAAGCTAAAAAATGTTTCCGTGCACAAACGAGTCAAGAATGAAACTACAAGTTGATTCCAATTTCAAACAACCGAAAATGAAGCTACAAGTAATTTTCTGTTTCAAACGAGTCTGGAATGAAGCTACAAGTTGTTTCCAACTTCAATCTAGTCAATAATAAAGCTACAAGTTGTTTTCAAGCTCAAACGAGTCAACAATAAAACTAAAAGTTGATTCCAATTTCAAACAACCAAAAATGAAACTACAAGTTGTTTTCAACTTCAAATGAGTCTGGAATTAAGCTGCAAGTTGTTTCCAACTTCAATGTAGTCAATAATGAAGCTCGAAGTGGTTTACAAGCTCAAATGAGTCAAAAATAATACTACAAGTTGATTCCAATTTCAAACAACCAAAATTGAAGCTACAAGTTGTTTCCAACTTGAAACGAGTCTGAAATGAATCTACTAGTTGTTTCCAACTTCAATCTAGTCGATAATGAAGCTAAAAATTGTTTCCGTGCTCAAACGAGTCAAGAATGAAATTACAAGTTGATTCCAATTTCAAACAACCGAAAATGAAGCTACAAGTAATTTTCAGTTTCAAACGTGTCTGGAATGAAGCTACAAGTTGTTTCCGACTTCAATCTAGTCAATAATAAAGCTACAAGTTGTTTTCAAGCTCAAACGAGTCAAGAATGAAACTACAAGTTGATTCCAATTTCAAACAACCGAAAATGAAGCTACAAGTTGTTTTCAACTTCAAACGAGTCTGGAATGAATCTACAAGTTGTTTCCAACTTCAATCTAGTCGATAATGAAGCTAAAAATTGTTTCCATGCACAAACGAGTCAAGAATGAAACTACAAGTTGATTCCAATTTCAAACAGCCGAAAATGAAGCTAAAAGTAATTTTTAGTTTCAAATGAGTCTGGAATGAAGCTACAAGTTGTTTCCAACTTCAATCTAGTCAATAATGAAGCTAAAAATTGTTTCCGTGCACAAACGAGTCAAGAATGAAACTACAAGTTGATTCCAATTTCAAACAACCGAAAATGAAGCTACAAGTTGTTTTCAACTTCAAACGAGTCTGGAATGAATCTACAAGTTGTTTCCAACTTCAATCTAGTCGATAATGAAGCTAAAAATTGTTTCCATGCACAAACGAGTCAAGAATGAAACTACAAGTTGATTCCAATTTCAAACAGCCGAAAATGAAGCTAAAAGTAATTTTTAGTTTCAAATGAGTCTGGAATGAAGCTACAAGTTGTTTCCAACTTCAATCTAGTCAATAATGAAGCTAAAAATTGTTTCCGTGCACAAACGAGTCAAGAATGAAATTACAAGTTGATTCCAATTTCAAACAACCGAAAATGAAGCTACAAGTTGTTTTCAACTTCAAACGAGTCTGGAATGAATCTACAAGTTGTTTCCAACTTCAATCTAGTCGATAATGATGCTAAAAATTGTTTCCGTGCACAAACGAGTCAAGAATGAAACTACAAGTTGATTCCAATTTCAAACAACCGAAAATGAAGCTACAAGTTGTTTTCAACTTCAAACGAGTCTGGAATGAATCTACAACTTGTTTCCAACTTCAATCTAGTCGATAATGATGCTAAAAATTGTTTCCGTGCACAAACGAGTCAAGAATGAAACTACAAGTTGATTCCAATTTCAAACAACCGAAAATGAAGCTACAAGTTGTTTTCAACTTCAAACGAGTCTGGAATGAATCTACAAGTTGTTTCCAACTTCAATCTAGTCGATAATGAAGCTAAAAATTGTTTCCATGCACAAACGAGTCAAGAATGAAACTACAAGTTGATTCCAATTTCAAACAACCGAAAATGAAGCTACAAGTTGTTTTCAACTTCAAACGAGTCTGGAATGAATCTACAAGTTGTTTCCAACTTCAATCTAGTCGATAATGAAGCTAAAAATTGTTTCCATGCACAAACGAGTCAAGAATGAAACTACAAGTTGATTCCAATTTCAAACAGCCGAAAATGAAGCTAAAAGTAATTTTTAGTTTCAAATGAGTCTAGAATGAAGCTACAAGTTGTTTCCAACTTCAATCTAGTCAATAATGAAGCTAAAAATTGTTTCCGTGCACAAACGAGTCAAGAATGAAACTACAAGTTGATTCCAATTTCAAACAACCGAAAATGAAGCTACAAGTTGTTTTCAACTTCAAACGAGTCTGGAATGAATCTACAAGTTGTTTCCAACTTCAATCTAGTCGATAATGAAGCTAAAAATTGTTTCCATGCACAAACGAGTCAAGAATGAAACTACAAGTTGATTCCAATTTCAAACAGCCGAAAATGAAGCTAAAAGTAATTTTTAGTTTCAAATGAGTCTGGAATGAAGCTACAAGTTGTTTCCAACTTCAATCTAGTCAATAATGAAGCTAAAAATTGTTTCCGTGCACAAACGAGTCAAGAATGAAACTACAAGTTGATTCCAATTTCAAACAACCGAAAATGAAGCTACAAGTTGTTTTCAACTTCAAACGAGTCTGGAATGAATCTACAAGTTGTTTCCAACTTCAATCTAGTCGATAATGATGCTAAAAATTGTTTCCGTGCACAAATGAGTCAAGAATGAAACTACAAGTTGATTCCAATTTCAAACAACCGAAAATGAAGCTACAAGTTGTTTTCAACTTCAAACGAGTCTGGAATGAATCTACAAGTTGTTTCCAACTTCAATCTAGTCGATAATGATGCTAAAAATTGTTTCCGTGCACAAACGAGTCAAGAATGAAACTACAAGTTGATTCCAATTTCAAACAACCGAAAATGAAGCTACAAGTTGTTTTCAACTTCAAACGAGTCTGGAATGAATCTACAAGTTGTTTCCAACTTCAATCTAGTCGATAATGAAGCTAAAAATTGTTTCCATGCACAAACGAGTCAAGAATGAAACTACAAGTTGATTCCAATTTCAAACAACCGAAAATGAAGCTACAAGTTGTTTTCAACTTCAAACGAGTCTGGAATGAATCTACAAGTTGTTTCCAACTTCAATCTAGTCGATAATGATGCTAAAAATTGTTTCCGTGCACAAATGAGTCAAGAATGAAACTACAAGTTGATTCTAATTTCAAACAACCGAAAATGAAGCTACAAGTTGTTTTCAACTTCAAACGAGTCTGGAATGAATCTACAAGTTGTTTCCAACTTCAATCTAGTCGATAATGAAGCTAAAAATTGTTTCCATGCACAAACGAGTCAAGAATGAAACTACAAGTTGATTCCAATTTCAAACAGCCGAAAATGAAGCTAAAAGTAATTTTTAGTTTCAAATGAGTCTGGAATGAAGCTACAAGTTGTTTCCAACTTCAATCTAGTCAATAATGAAGCTAAAAATTGTTTCCGTGCACAAACGAGTCAAGAATGAAACTACAAGTTGATTCCAATTTCAAACAACCGAAAATGAAGCTACAAGTTGTTTTCAACTTCAAACGAGTCTGGAATGAATCTACAAGTTGTTTCCAACTTCAACCTAGTCGATAATGATGCTAAAAATTGTTTCCGTGCACAAACAAGTCAAGAATGAAACTACAAGTTGATTCCAATTTCAAACAACCGAAAATGAAGCTACAAGTTGTTTTCAACTTCAAACGAGTCTGGAATGAATCTACAAGTTGTTTCCAACTTCAATCTAGTCGATAATGAAGCTAAAAATTGTTTCCATGCACAAACGAGTCAAGAATGAAACTACAAGTTGATTCCAATTTCAAACAGCCGAAAATGAAGCTAAAAGTAATTTTTAGTTTCAAATGAGTCTGGAATGAAGCTACAAGTTGTTTCAAATTTCAAACAACCAAAAATGAAGCCACGAGTTGTTTTCAAGCTCAAACGAGTCAAGAATGAAACTACAAGTTGATTCCAATTTCAAACAACCGAAAATGAAGCTACAAGTTGTTTTCAACTTCAAACGAGTCTGGAATGAATCTGCAAGTCGTTCCCAACATCAATCTAGTCGATAATGAAGCTAAGAATTGTTTCCATGCACAAACGAGTCAAGAATGAAACTACAAGTTGATTCCAATTTAAAACAACCGAAAATGAAGCTACAAGCAATTTTCAGTTTCAAACGAGTCTGGAATGAAGCTACAAGTTGTTTCCCACTTCAATATAGTCAATAATAAACTACAAGTTGATTTCAAGCTCAAACGAGTCAAATATGAAACTACAAGTTGATTCCAATTTCAAACAACCGAAAATGAAGCTACAAGTTGTTTTCAACTTCAAATGAGTCAGGAATGAAGCTCCAAGTTGTTTCCAACTTCAATCTAGTCAATAATAAAGCTACAAGTTGTTTTCAAGCTCAAACGAGTCAAAAATGAAACTACAAGTTCATTCCAATTTAAAACAACCAAAAATGAAGCTACAAGTAATTTTCAGTTTCAAACGAGTCAGGAATGATGCTACAAGTTTTTTCCAACTTCAATCTAGTCAATAATGAAGCTACAAGTTGTTTTCAAGCTCAAACGAGTCAAGAATGAAACTACAAGTTGATTCCAATTTCAAACAACCAAAAATGAAACTACAAGTTGTTATCAACTTCAAATGAGTCTGGAATTAAGCTGCATGTTGTTTTCAACTTCAATGTAGTCAATAATGAAGCTCCAAGTGGTTTACAAGCTCAAACGAGTCAAAAATAATACTACAAGTTGATTCCAATTTCAAACAACCGAAAATGAAGCTACAAGTTGTTTTCAACTTCAAACGAGTCTGGAATGAATCTACAAGTTGTTTCCGACTTCAATCTTGTAGATAATGAAGCTAAAAATTGTTTCTGTGCACAAACGAGTCAAGAATGAAACTACAAGTTGATTCCAATTTCAAACAACCGAAAATGAAGCTACAAGTAATTTTCAGTTTCAAACGTGTCTGAAATGAAGCTACAAGTTGTTTCCGACTTCAATCTAGTCAATAATAAAGCTACAAGTTGTTTTCAAGCTCAAACGAGTCAAGAATGAAACTACAAGTTGATTCCAATTTCAAACAACCGAAAATGAAGCTACAAGTTGTTTTCAACTTCAAACGAGTCTGGAATGAATCTACAAGTTGTTTCCAACTTCAATCTAGTCGATAATGAAGCTAAAAATTGTTTCCATGCACAAACGAGTCAAGAATGTAACTACAAGTTGATTCCAATTTCAAACAGCCGAAAATGAAGCTAAAAGTAATTTTTAGTTTCAAATGAGTCTGGAATGAAGCTACAAGTTGTTTCCAACTTCAATCTAGTCAATAATGAAGCTAAAAATTGTTTCCGTGCACAAACGAGTCAAGAATGAAACTACAAGTTGATTCCAATTTCAAACAACCGAAAATGAAGCTACAAGTAATTTTCAGTTTCAACCGAGTCTGGAATGAAGCTACAAGTTTTTTCCAACTTCAATCTAGTCAATAATAAAGCTACAAGTTGTTTTCAAGCTCAAACGAGTCAAGAATGAAACTACAAGTTGATTACAATTTCAAACAACCAAAAATGAAACTACAAGTTGTTATCAACTTCAAAGGAGTCTGGAATTAAGCTGCAAGTTGTTTTCAACTTCAATGAAGCTCCAAGTGGTTTACAAGCTCAAACGAGTCAAAAATAATACTACAAGTTGATTCCAATTTCAAACAACCAAAAATGAAGCTACAAGTTGTTTCAAACTTCAAACGAGTCTGGAATGAATCTACAAGTTGTTTCTAACTTCAATCTAGTCGATAATGAAGCTAAAAAATGTTTCCGTACACAAACGAGTCAAGAATGAAACTACAAGTTGATTCCAATTTCAAACAACCGAAAATGAAGCTACAAGTAATTTTCTGTTTCAAACGAGTCTGGAATGAAGCTACAAGTTGTTTCCAACTTCAATCTAGTCAATAATAAAGCTACAAGTTGTTTTCAAGCTCAAACGAGTCAACAATAAAACTACAAGTTGATTCCAATTTCAAACAACCAAAAATGAAACTACAATTTGTTTTCAACTTCAAATGAGTCTGGAATCAAGATGCAAGTTGTTTCCAACTTCAATGTAGTCAATAATGAAGCTCGAAGTGGTTTACAAGCTCAAACGAGTCAAAAATAATACTACAAGTTGATTCCAATTTCAAACAACCAAAATTGAAGCTACAAGTTGTTTCCAACTTGAAACGAGTCTGAAATGAATCTACAAGTTGTTTCCAACTTCAATCTAGTCGATAATGAAGCTAAAAATTGTTTCCGTGCTCAAACGAGTCAAGAATGAAACTACAAGTTGATTGCAATTTCAAACAACCGAAAATGAAGCTACAAGTAATTTTCAGTTTCAAACGTGTCTGGAATGAAGCTACAAGTTGTTTCCGACTTCAATCTAGTCAATAATAAAGCTACAAGTTGTTTTCAAGCTCAAACGAGTCAAGAATGAAACTACAAGTTGATTCCAAATTCAAACAACCGAAAATGAAGCTACATGTTGTTTTCAACTTCAAACGAGTCTGGAATGAATCTACAAGTTGTTTCCAACTTCAATCTAGTCGATAATGAAGCTAAAAATTGTTTCCATGCACAAACGAGTCAAGAATGAAACTACAAGTTGATTCCAATTTCAAACAGTCGAAAATGAAGCTAAAAGTAATTTTTAGTTTCAAACGAGTCTGGAATGAAGCTACAAGTTGTTTCCAACTTCAATTTAGTCAATAATGAAGCTAAAAATTGTTTCCGTGCACAAACGAGTCAAGAATGAAACTACAAGTTGATTCCAATTTCAAACAACCGAAAATGAAGCTACAAGTAATTTTCAGTTTCAAACGAGTCTGGAATGAAGCTACAAGTTTTTTCCAACTTCAATCTAGTCAATAATAAAGCTACAAGTTGTTTTCAAGCTCAAACGAGTCAAGAATGAAACTACAAGTTGATTCCAATTTCAAACAACCAAAAATGAAACTACAAGTTGTTATCAACTTCAAATGAGTCTGGAATTAAGCTGCAAGTTGTTTTCAACTTCAATGAAGCTCCAAGTGGTTTACAAGCTCAAACGAGTCAAAAATAATACTACAAGTTGATTCCAATTTCAAACAACCAAAAATGAAGCTACAAGTTGTTTCAAACTTCAAACGAGTCTGGAATGAATCTACAAGTTGTTTCTAACTTCAATCTAGTCGATAATGAAGCTAAAAAATGTTTCCGTGCACAAACGAGTCAAGAATGAAACTACAAGTTGATTCCAATTTCAAACAACCGAAAATGAAGCTACAAGTAATTTTCTGTTTCAAACGAGTCTGGAATGAAGCTACAAGTTGTTTCCAACTTCAATCTAGTCAATAATAAAGCTACAAGTTGTTTTCAAGCTCAAACGAGTCAACAATAAAACTACAAGTTGATTCCAATTTCAAACAACCAAAAATGAAACTACAAGTTGTTTTCAACTTCAAATGAGTCTGGAATCAAGCTGCAAGTTGTTTCCAACTTCAATGTAGTCAATAATGAAGCTCGAAGTGGTTTACAAGCTCAAACGAGTCAAAAATAATACTACAAGTTGATTCCAATTTCAAACAACCAAAATTGAAGCTACAAGTTGTTTCCAACTTGAAACGAGTCTGAAATGAATCTACAAGTTGTTTCCAACTTCAATCTAGTCGATAATGAAGCTAAAAATTGTTTCCGTGCTCAAACGAGTCAAGAATGAAACTACAAGTTGATTCCAATTTCAAACAACCGAAAATGAAGCTACAAGTAATTTTCAGTTTCAAACGTGTCTGGAATGAAGCTACAAGTTGTTTCCGACTTCAATCTAGTCAATAATAAAGCTACAAGTTGTTTTCAAGCTCAAACGAGTCAAGAATGAAACTACAAGTTGATTCCAATTTCAAACAACCGAAAATGAAGCTACATGTTGTTTTCAACTTCAAACGAGTCTGGAATGAATCTACAAGTTGTTCCCAACTTCAATCTAGTCGATAATGAAGCTAAAAATTGTTTCCATGCACAAACGAGTCAAGAATGAAACTACAAGTTGATTCCAATTTCAAACAGTCGAAAATGAAGCTAAAAGTAATTTTTAGTTTCAAACGAGTCTGGAATGAAGCTACAAGTGGTTTCCAACTTCAATCTAGTCAATAATGAAGCTAAAAATTGTTTCCGTGCACAAACGAGTCAAGAATGAAACTTCAAGTTGATTCCAATTTCAAACAACCGAAAATGAAGCTACAAGTAATTTTCAGTTTCAAACGAGTCTGGAATGAAGCTACAAGTTTTTTCCAACTTCAATCTAGTCAATAATAAAGCTACAAGTTGTTTTCAAGCTCAAACGAGTCAAGAATGAAACTACAAGTTGATTCCAATTTCAAACAACCAAAAATGAAACTACAAGTTGTTATCAACTTCAAATGAGTCTGGAATCAAGCTACAAGTTGTTTTCAACTTCAATGTAGTCAATAATGAAGCTCCAAGTGGTTTACAAGCTCAAACGAGTCAAAAATAATACTACAAGTTGATTCCAATTTCAAACAACCGAAAATGAAGCTACAAGTAATTTTCAGTTTCAAACGTGTCTGGAATGAAGCTACAAGTTGTTTCCGACTTCAATCTAGTCCATAATAAAGCTACAAGTTGTTTTCAAGCTCAAACGAGTCAAGAATGAAACTACAAGTTGATTCCAATTTCAAACAACCGAAAATGAAGCTACAAGTTGTTTTCAACTTCAAACGAGTCTGGAATGAATCTACAAGTTGTTTCCAACTTCAATCTAGTCGATAATGAAGCTAAAAATTGTTTCCATGCACAAACGAGTCAAGAATGAAACTACAAGTTGATTCCAATTTCAAACAGCCGAAAATGAAGCAAAAAGTAATTTTTAGTTTCAAACGAGTCTGGCATGAAGCTACAAGTTGTTTCCAACTTCAATCTAGTCAATAATGAAGCTAAAAATTGTTTCCGTGCACAAACGAGTCAAGAATGAAACTACAAGTTGATTCCAATTTCAAACAACCGAAAATGAAGCTACAAGTAATTTTCAGTTTCAAACGAGTCTGGAATGAAGCTACAAGTTTTTTCCAACTTCAATCTAGTCTTTAATAAAGCTACAAGTTGTTTTCAAGCTCAAACGAGTCAAGAATGAAACTACAAGTTGATTCCAATTTCAAACAACCAAAAATGAAACTACAAGTTGTTATCAACTTCAAATGAGTCTGGTATTAAGCTGCAAGTTGTTTTCAACTTCAATGTAGTCAATAATGAAGCTCCAAGTGGTTTACAAGCTCAAACGAGTCAAAAATAATACTACAAGTTGATTCCAATTTCAAACAACCGAAAATGAAGCTACAAGTTGTTTTCAACTTCAAACGAGTCTGGAATGAATCTACAAGTTGTTTCCGACTTGAATCTTGTAGATAATGAAGCTAAAAATTGTTTCTGTGCACAAACGAGTCAAGAATGAAACTACAAGTTGATTCCAATTTCAAACAACCGAAAATGAAGCTACAAGTAATTTTCAGTTTCAACCGAGTCTGGAATGAAGCTACAAGTTTTTTTCAACTTTAATCTAGTCAATAATAAAGCTACAAGTTGTTTTCAAGCTCAAACGAGTCAAGAATGAAACTACAAGTTGATTCCAATTTCAAACAACCAAAAATGAAACTACAAGTTGTTATCAACTTCAAATGAGTCTGGAATTAAGCTGCAAGTTGTTTTCAACTTCAATGTAGTCAATAATGAAGCTCCAAGTGGTTTACAAGCTCAAACGAGTCAAAAATAATACTACAAGTTAATTCCAATTTCAAACAACCGAAAATGAAGCTACAAGTAATTTTCAGTTCCAAACGTGTCTGGAATGAAGCTACAAGTTGTTTCCGACTTCAATCTAGTCAATAATAAAGCTACAAGTTGTTTTCAAGCTCAAACGAGTCAAGAATGAAACTACAAGTTGATTCCAATTTCAAACAACCGAAAATGAAGCTACAAGTTGTTTTCAACTTCAAACAAGTCTGGAATGAATCTACAAGTTGTTTCCAACTTCAATCTAGTCGATAATGAAGCTAAAAATTGTTTCCATGCACAAACGAGTCAAGAATGAAACTACAAGTTCATTCCAATTTCAAAAAAGCCGAAAATGAAGCTAAAAGTAATTTTTAGTTTCAAAAGAGTCTGGAATGAAGCTACAAGTTGTTTCCAACTTCAATCTAGTCAATAATGAAGCTAAAAATTGTTTCCGTGCACAAACGAGTCAAGAATGAAACTACAAGTTGATTCCAATTTAAAACAACCGAAAATGAAGCTACAAGTAATTTTCAGTTTCAACCGAGTCTGGAATGAAGCTACAAGTTTTTTCCAACTTCAATCTAGTCAATAATAAAGATACAAGTTGTTTTCAAGCTCAAACGAGTGAAAAATGAAACTACAAGTTGATTCCAATTTCAAACAACCAAAAATGAAACTACAAGTTGTTATCAACTTCAAATGAGTCTGGTATTAAACTGCAAGTTGTTTTCAACTTCAATGTAGTCAATAATGAAGCTCCAAGTGGTTTACAAGCTCAAACGAGTCAAAAATAATACTACAAGTTGATTCCAATTTCAAACAACCAAAATTGAAGCTACAAGTTGTTTCCAACTTGAAACGAGTATGAAATGAATCTACAAGTTGTTTCCAACTTCAATCTAGTCGATAATGAAGCTAAAAATTGTTTCCATGCACAAACGAGTCAAGAATGAAACTACAAGTTGATTCCAATTTAAAACAACCGAAAATGAAGCTACAAGTAATTTTCAGTTTCAACCGAGTCTGGAATGAAGCTACAAGTTGTTTGCCACTTCAATCTAGTCAATAATAAAGCTACAAGTTGTTTTCAAGCTCAAACGAGTCAAGAATGAAACTACAAGTTGATTCCAATTTCAAAGAACCAAAAATGAAGCTACAAGTTGTTTTCAACTTCAAACGAGTCTGGAATGAAGCTCCAAGTTGTTTCCGACTTCAATCTAGTCAATAATAAAGCTACAAGTTGTTTTCAAGCTCAAACGAGTCAAAAATGAAACTACAAGTTGATTCCAATTTCAAACAACCGAAAATGAAGCTACAAGTAATTTTCAGTTTCAAACGTGTCTGAAATGAAGCTACAAGTTGTTTCCGACTTCAATCTAGTCAATAATAAAGCTACAAGTTGTTTTCAAGCTCAAACGAGTCAAGAATGAAACTACAAGTTGATTCCAATTTCAAACAACCGAAAATGAAGCTACAAGTTGTTTTCAACTTCAAACGAGTCTGGAATGAATCTACAAGTTGTTTCCAACTTCAATCTAGTCGATAATGAAGCTAAAAATTGTTTCCATGCACAAACGAGTCAAGAATGAAACTACAAGTTGATTCCAATTTCAAACAGCCGAAAATGAAGCTAAAAGTAATTTTTAGTTTCAAATGAGTCTGGAATGAAGCTACAAGTTGTTTCCAACTTCAATCTAGTCAATAATGAAGCTAAAAATTGTTTCCGTGCACAAACGAGTCAAGAATGAAACTACAAGTTGATTCCAATTTCAAACAACCGAAAATGAAGCTACAAGTAATTTTCAGTTTCAACCGAGTCTGGAATGAAGCTACAAGTTTTTTCCAACTTCAATCTAGTCAATAATAAAGCTACAAGTTGTTTTCAAGCTCAAACGAGTCAAGAATGAAACTACAAGTTGATTCCAATTTCAAACAACCAAAAATGAAACTACAAGTTGTTATCAACTTCAAATGAGTCTGGAATCAAGCTGCAAGTTGTTTCCAACTTCAATGTAGTCAATAATGAAGCTCGAAGTGGTTTACAAGCTCAAACGAGTCAAAAATAATACTACAAGTTGATTCCAATTTCAAACAACCAAAATTGAAGCTACAAGTTGTTTCCAACTTGAAACGAGTCTGAAATGAATCTACAAGTTGTTTCCAACTTCAATCTAGTCGATAATGAAGCTAAAAATTGTTTCCGCGCTCAAACGAGTCAAGAATGAAACTACAAGTTGATTCCAATTTCAAACAACCGAAAATGAAGCTACAAGTAATTTTCAGTTTCAAACGAGTCTGGAATGAAGCTACAAGTTTTTTCCAACTTCAATCTAGTCAATAATAAAGCTACAAGTTGTTTTCAAGCTCAAACGAGTCAAGAATGAAACTACAAGTTGATTACAATTTCAAACAACCAAAAATGAAACTACAAGTTGTTATCAACTTCAAATGAGTCTGGAATTAAGCTGCAAGTTGTTTTCAACTTCAATGAAGCTCCAAGTGGTTTACAAGCTCAAACGAGTCAAAAATAATACTACAAGTTGATTCCAATTTCAAACAACCAAAAATGAAGCTACAAGTTGTTTCAAACTTCAAACGAGTCTGGAATGAATCTACAAGTTGTTTCTAACTTCAATCTAGTGGATAATGAAGCTAAAAAATGTTTCCGTGCACAAACGAGTCAAGAATGAAACTACAAGTTGATTCCAATTTCAAACAACCGAAAATGAAGCTACAAGTAATTTTCTGTTTCAAACGAGTCTGGAATGAAGCTACAAGTTGTTTCCAACTTCAATCTAGTCAATAATAAAGCTACAAGTTGTTTTCAAGCTCAAACGAGTCAACAATAAAACTACAAGTTGATTCCAATTTCAAACAACCAAAAATGAAACTACAAGTTGTTTTCAACTTCAAATGAGTCTGGAATCAAGCTGCAAGTTGTTTCCAACTTCAATGTAGTCAATAATGAAGCTCGAAGTGGTTTACAAGCTCAAACGAGTCAAAAATAATACTACAAGTTGATTCCAATTTCAAACAACCAAAATTGAAGCTACAAGTTGTTTCCAACTTGAAACGAGTCTGAAATGAATCTACAAGTTGTTTCCAACTTCAATCTAGTCGATAATGAAGCTAAAAATTGTTTCCGCGCTCAAACGAGTCAAGAATGAAACTACAAGTTGATTCCAATTTCAAACAACCGAAAATGAAGCTACAAGTAATTTTCAGTTTCAAACGAGTCTGGAATGAAGCTACAAGTTTTTTCCAACTTCAATCTAGTCAATAATAAAGCTACAAGTTGTTTTCAAGCTCAAACGAGTCAAGAATGAAACTACAAGTTGATTCCAATTTCAAACAACCAAAAATGAAACTACAAGTTGTTATCAACTTCAAATGAGTCTGGAATTAAGCTGCAAGTTGTTTTCAACTTCAATGAAGCTCCAAGTGGTTTACAAGCTCAAACGAGTCAAAAATAATACTACAAGTTGATTCCAATTTCAAACAACCAAAAATGAAGCTACAAGTTGTTTCAAACTTCAAACGAGTCTGGAATGAATCTACAAGTTTTTTCTAACTTCAATCTAGTCGATAATGAAGCTAAAAAATGTTTCCGTGCACAAACGAGTCAAGAATGAAACTACAAGTTGATTCCAATTTCAAACAACCGAAAATGAAGCTACAAGTAATTTTCTGTTTCAAACGAGTCTGGAATGAAGCTACAAGTTGTTTCCAACTTCAATCTAGTCAATAATAAAGCTACAAGTTGTTTTCAAGCTCAAACGAGTCAACAATAAAACTACAAGTTGATTCCAATTTCAAACAACCAAAAATGAAACTACAAGTTGTTTTCAACTTCAAATGAGTCTGGAATCAAGCTGCAAGTTGTTTCCAACTTCAATGTAGTCAATAATGAAGCTCGAAGTGGTTTACAAGCTCAAACGAGTCAAAAATAATACTACAAGTTGATTCCAATTTCAAACAACCAAAATTGAAGCTACAAGTTGTTTCCAACTTGAAACGAGTCTGAAATGAATCTACAAGTTGTTTCCAACTTCAATCTAGTCGATAATGAAGTTAAAAATTGTTTCCGTGCTCAAACGAGTCAAGAATGAAACTACAAGTTGATTCCAATTTCAAACAACCGAAAATGAAGCTACAAGTAATTTTCAGTTTCAAACGTGTCTGGAATGAAGCTACAAGTTGTTTCCGACTTCAATCTAGTCCATAATAAAGCTACAAGTTGTTTTCAAGCTCAAACGAGTCAAGAATGAAACTACAAGTTGATTCCAATTTCAAACAACCGAAAATGAAGCTACAAGTTGTTTTCAACTTCAAACGAGTCTGGAATGAATCTACAAGTTGTTTCCAACTTCAATCTAGTCGATAATGAAGCTAAAAAATGTTTCCGTGCACAAACGAGTCAAGAATGAAACTACAAGTTGATTCCAATTTCAAACAACCGAAAATGAAGCTACAAGTAATTTTCAGTTTCAAACGAGTCTGGAATGAAGCTACAAGTTGTTTCCAACTTCAATCTAGTCAATAATAAAGCTACAAGTTGTTTTCAAGCTCAAACGAGTCAACAATAAAACTACAAGTTGATTCCAATTTCAAACAACCAAAAATGAAACTACAAGTTGTTTTCAACTTCAAATGAGTCTAGAATCAAGCTGCAAGTTGTTTCCAACTTCAATGTAGTCAATAATGAAGCTCGAAGTGGTTTACAAGCTCAAACGAGTCAAAAATAATACTACAAGTTGATTCCAATTTCAAACAACCAAAATTGAAGCTACAAGTTGTTTCCAACTTGAAACGAGTCTGAAATGAATCTACAAGTTGTTTCCAACTTCAATCTAGTCGATAATGAAGTTAAAAATTGTTTCCGTGCTCAAACGAGTCAAGAATGAAACTACAAGTTGATTCCAATTTCAAACAACCGAAAATGAAGCTACAAGTAATTTTCAGTTTCAAACGTGTCTGGAATGAAGCTACAAGTTGTTTCCGACTTCAATCTAGTCCATAATAAAGCTACAAGTTGTTTTCAAGCTCAAACGAGTCAAGAATGAAACTACAAGTTGATTCCAATTTCAAACAACCGAAAATGAAGCTACAAGTTGTTTTCAACTTCAAACGAGTCTGGAATGAATCTACAAGTTGTTTCCAACTTCAATCTAGTCGATAATGAAGTTAAAAATTGTTTCCGTGCTCAAACGAGTCAAGAATGAAACTACAAGTTGATTCCAATTTCAAACAACCGAAAATGAAGCTACAAGTAATTTTCAGTTTCAAACGTGTCTGGAATGAAGCTACAAGTTGTTTCCGACTTCAATCTAGTCAATAATAAAGCTACAAGTTGTTTTCAAGCTCAAACGAGTCAAGAATGAAACTACAAGTTGATTCCAATTTCAAACAACCAAAATGAAACTACAAGTTGTTATCAACTTCAAATGAGTCTGGAATTAAGCTGCAAGTTGTTTTCAACTTCAATGAAGCTCCAAGTGGTTTACAAGCTCAAACGAGTCAAAAATAATACTACAAGTTGATTCCAATTTCAAACAACCAAAAATGAAGCTACAAGTTGTTTCAAACTTCAAACGAGTCTGGAATGAATCTACAAGTTGTTTCTAACTTCAATCTAGTCGATAATGAAGCTAAAAAATGTTTCCGTGCACAAACGAGTCAAGAATGAAACTACAAGTTGATTCCAATTTCAAACAACCGAAAATGAAGCTACAAGTAATTTTCTGTTTCAAACGAGTCTGGAATGAAGCTACAAGTTGTTTCCAACTTCAATCTAGTCAATAATAAAGCTACAAGTTGTTTTCAAGCTTAAACGAGTCAACAATAAAACTACAAGTTGATTCCAATTTCAAACAACCAAAAATGAAACTACAAGTTGTTTTCAACTTCAAATGAGTCTGGAATCAAGCTGCAAGTTGTTTCCAACTTCAATGTAGTCAATAATGAAGCTCGAAGTGGTTTACAAGCTCAAACGAGTCAAAAATAATACTACAAGTTGATTCCAATTTCAAACAACCAAAATTGAAGCTACAAGTTGTTTCCAACTTGAAACGAGTCTGAAATGAATCTACAAGTTGTTTCCAACTTCAATCTAGTCGATAATGAAGTTAAAAATTGTTTCCGTGCTCAAACGAGTCAAGAATGAAACTACAAGTTGATTCCAATTTCAAACAACCGAAAATGAAGCTACAAGTAATTTTCAGTTTCAAACGTGTCTGGAATGAAGCTACAAGTTGTTTCCGACTTCAATCTAGTCCATAATAAAGCTACAAGTTGTTTTCAAGCTCAAACGAGTCAAGAATGAAACTACAAGTTGATTCCAATTTCAAACAACCGAAAATGAAGCTACAAGTTGTTTTCAACTTCAAACGAGTCTGGAATGAATCTACAAGTTGTTTCCAACTTCAATCTAGTCGATAATGAAGCTAAAAATTGTTTCCATGCACAAACGAGTCAAGAATGAAACTACAAGTTCATTCCAATTTCAAAAAAGCCGAAAATGAAGCTAAAAGTAATTTTTAGTTTCAAAAGAGTCTGGAATGAAGCTACAAGTTGTTTCCAACTTCAATCTAGTCAATAATGAAGCTAAAAATTGTTTCCGTGCACAAACGAGTCAAGAATGAAACTACAAGTTGATTCCAATTTAAAACAACCGAAAATGAAGCTACAAGTAATTTTCAGTTTCAACCGAGTCTGGAATGAAGCTTCAAGTTTTTTTCAACTTCAATCTAGTCAATAATAAAGCTACAAGTTGTTTTCAAGCTCAAACGAGTCAAGAATGAAACTACAAGTTGATTCCAATTTCAAACAACCAAAAATGAAACTACAAGTTGTTATCAACTTCAAATGAGTCTGGAATTAAGCTGCAAGTTGTTTTCAACTTCAATGTAGTCAATAATGAAGCTCCAAGTGGTTTACAAGCTCAAACGAGTGAAAAATAATACTACAAGTTGATTCCAATTTCAAACAACCGAAAATGAAGCTACAAGTAATTTTCAGTTCCAAACGTGTCTGGAATGAAGCTACAAGTTGTTTCCGACTTCAATCTAGTCAATAATAAAGCTACAAGTTGTTTTCAAGCTCAACCGATTCAAGAATGAAACTACAAGTTGATTCCAATTTCAAACAACCGAAAATGAAGCTACAAGTTGTTTTCAACTTCAAACAAGTCTGGAATGAATCTACAAGTTGTTTCCAACTTCAATCTAGTCGATAATGAAGCTAAAAATTGTTTCCATGCACAAACGAGTCAAGAATGAAACTACAAGTTGATTCCAATTTCAAACAGCCGAAAATGAAGCTAAAATTAATTTTTAGTTTCAAATGAGTCTGGAATGAAGCTACAAGTTGTTTCCAACTTCAATCTAGTCAATAATGAAGCTAAAAATTGTTTCCGTGCACAAACGAGTCAAGAATGAAACTACAAGTTGATTCCAATTTCAAACAACCGAAAATGAAGCTACAAGTAATTTTCAGTTTCAACCGAGTCTGGAATGAAGCTACAAGTTTTTTCCAACTTCAATCTAGTCAATAATAAAGCTACAAGTTGTTTTCAAGCTCAAACGAGTGAAAAATGAAACTACAAGTTGATTCCAATTTCAAACAACCAAAAATGAAACTACAAGTTGTTATCAACTTCAAATGAGTCTGGTATTAAACTGCAAGTTGTTTTCAACTTCAATGTAGTCAATAATGAAGCTCCAAGTGGTTTACAAGCTCAAACGAGTCAAAAATAATACTACAAGTTGATTCCAATTTCAAACAACCAAAATTGAAGCTACAAGTTGTTTCCAACTTGAAACGAGTATGAAATGAATCTACAAGTTGTTTCCAACTTCAATCTAGTCGATAATGAAGCTAAAAATTGTTTCCGTGCACAAACGAGTCAAGAATGAAACTACAAGTTGATTCCAATTTCAAACAACCGAAAATGAAGCTACAAGTAATTTTCAGTTTCAAACGTGTCTGGAATGAAGCTACAAGTTGTTTCCGACTTCAATCTAGCCAATAATAAAGCTACAAGCTGTTTTCAAGCTCAAACGAGTCAAGAATGAAACTACAAGTTGATTCCAATTTCAAACAACCGAAAATGAAGCTACAAGTTGTTTTCAACTTCAAACGAGTCTGTAATGAATCTACAAGTTGTTTCCAACTTCAATCTAGTCGATAATGAAGCTAAAAATTGTTTCCGTGCACAAACGAGTCAAGAATGAAACTACAAGTTGATTCCAATTTCAAACAACCGAAATGAAGCTACAAATAATTTTCAGTTCAAACGAGTCTGGAATGAAGCTACAAGTTTTTTCCAACTTCAATCTAGTCAATAATAAATCTACAAGTTGTTTTCAAGCTCAAACGAGTCAAGAATGAAACTACAAGTTGATTCCAATTTCAAACAACCAAAATGAAACTACAAGTTGTTATCAACTTCAAATGAGTCTGGAATTAAGCTGCAAGTTGTTTTCAACTTCAATGTAGTCAATAATGAAACTCCAAGTGGTTTACAAGCTCAAACGAGTCAAGAATGAAACTACAAGTTGATTCCAATTTCAAACAGCCGAAAATGAAGCTAAAAGTAATTTTTAGTTTCAAACAAGTCTGGAATGAATCTACAAGTTGTTTCCGACTTGAATCTTGTAGATAATGAAGCTAAAAATTGTTTCTGTGCACAAACGAGTCAAGAATGAAACTACAAGTTGATTCCAATTTCAAACAACCGAAAATGAAGCTACAAGGAATTTTCAGTTTCAAACGTGTCTGGAATGAAGCTACAAGTTGTTTCCGACTTCAATCTAGTCAATAATAAAGCTACAAGTTGTTTTCAAGCTCAAACGAGTCAAGAATGAAACTACAAGTTGATTCCAATTTCAAACAACCGAAAATGAAGCTACAAGTTGTTTTCAACTTCAAACGAGTCTGGAATGAATCTACGAGTTGTTTCCAACTTCAATCTAGTCGATAATGAAGCTAAAAATTGTTTCCATGCACAAACGAGTCAAGAATGAAACTACAAGTTCATTCCAACAGCCGAAAATGAAGGTAAAAGTAATTTTTAGTTTCAAAAGAGTCTGGAATGAAGCTACAAGTTGTTTCCAACTTCAATCTAGTCAATAATGAAGCTAAAAATTGTTTCCGTGCACAAACGAGTCAAGAATGAAACTACAAGTTGATTCCAATTTCAAACAACCGAAAATGAAGCTACAAGTAATTTTCAGTTTCAACCGAGTCTGGAATGAAGCTACAAGTTTTTTTCAACTTCAATCTAGTCAATAATAAAGCTACAAGTTGTTTTCAAGCTCAAACGAGTCAAGAATGAAACTACAAGTTGATTCCAATTTCAAACAACCAAAATGAAACTACAAGTTGTTATCAACTTCAAATGAGTCTGGAATTAAGCTGCAAGTTGTTTTCAACTTCAATGTAGTCAATAATGAAGCTCTAAGTGGTTTACAAGCTCAAACGAGTCAAAAATAATACTACAAGTTGATTCCAACTTCAAACAACCGAAAATAAAGCTACAAGTAATTTTCAGTTCCAAACGTGTCTGGAATGAAGCTACAAGTTGTTTCCGACTTCAATCTAGTCAATAATAAAGCTACAAGTTGTTTTCAAGCTCAAACGAGTCAAGAATGAAACTACAAGTTGATTCCAATTTCAAACAACCGAAAATGAAGCTACAAGTTGTTTTCAACTTCAAACAAGTCTGGAATGAATCTACAAGTTGTTTCCAACTTCAATCTAGTCGATAATGAAGCTAAAAATTGTTTCCATGCACAAACGAGTCAAGAATGAAACTACAAGTTGATTCCAATTTCAAACAGCCGAAAATGAAGCTAAAAGTAATTTTTAGTTTCAAATGAGTCTGGAATGAAGCTACAAGTTGTTTCCAACTTCAATCTAGTCAATAATGAAGCTAAAAATTGTTTCCGTGCACAAACGAGTCAAGAATGAAACTACAAGTTGATTCCAATTTCAAACAACCGAAAATGAAGCTACAAGTAATTTTCAGTTTCAACCGAGTCTGGAATGAAGCTACAAGTTTTTTCCAACTTCAATCTAGTCAATAATAAAGCTACAAGTTGTTTTCAAGCTCAAACGAGTCAAAAATGAAACTACAAGTTGATTCCAATTTCAAACAACCAAAAATGAAACTACAAGTTGTTATCAACTTCAAATGAGTCTGGTATTAAGCTGCAAGTTGTTTTGAACTTCAATGTAGTCAATAATGAAGCTCCAAGTGGTTTACAAGCTCAAACGAGTCAAAAATAATACTACAAGTTGATTCCAATTTCAACCAACCAAAATTGAAGCTACAAGTTGTTTCCAACTTGAAACGAGTATGAAATGAATCTACAAGTTGTTTCCAACTTCAATCTAGTCAATAATGAAGCTAAAAATTGTTTCCGTGCACAAACGAGTCAAGAATGAAACTACAAGTTGATTCCAATTTCAAACAACCGAAAATGAAGCTACAAGTAATTTTCAGTTTCAACCGAGTCTGGAATGAAGCTACAAGTTTTTTCCAACTTCAATCTAGTCAATAATAAAGCTACAAGTTGTTTTCAAGCTCAAACGAGTGAAAAATGAAACTACAAGTTGATTCCAATTTCAAACAACCAAAAATGAAACTACAAGTTGTTATCAACTTCAAATGAGTCTGGTATTAAACTGCAAGTTGTTTTCAACTTCAATGTAGTCAATAATGAAGCTCCAAGTGGTTTACAAGCTCAAACGAGTCAAAAATAATACTACAAGTTGATTCCAATTTCAAACAACCAAAATTGAAGCTACAAGTTGTTTCCAACTTGAAACGAGTATGAAATGAATCTACAAGTTGTTTCCAACTTCAATCTAGTCGATAATGAAGCTAAAAATTGTTTCCGTGCACAAACGAGTCAAGAATGAAACTACAAGTTGATTCCAATTTCAAACAACCGAAAATGAAGCTACAAGTAATTTTCAGTTTCAAACGTGTCTGGAATGAAGCTACAAGTTGTTTCCGACTTCAATCTAGCCAATAATAAAGTTACAAGCTGTTTTCAAGCTCAAACGAGTCAAGAATGAAACTACAAGTTGATTCCAATTTCAAACAACCGAAAATGAAGCTACAAGTTGTTTTCAACTTCAAACGAGTCTGTAATGAATCTACAAGTTGTTTCCAACTTCAATCTAGTCGATAATGAAGCTAAAAATTGTTTCCGTGCACAAACGAGTCAAGAATGAAACTACAAGTTGATTCCAATTTCAAACAACCGAAAATGAAGCTACAAATAATTTTCAGTTTCAAACGAGTCTGGAATGAAGCTACAAGTTTTTTCCAACTTCAATCTAGTCAATAATAAATCTACAAGTTGTTTTCAAGCTCAAACGAGTCAAGAATGAAACTACAAGTTGATTCCAATTTCAAACAACCAAAAATGAAACTACAAGTTGTTATCAACTTCAAATGAGTCTGGAATTAAGCTGCAAGTTGTTTTCAACTTCAATGTAGTCAATAATGAAACTCCAAGTGGTTTACAAGCTCAAACGAGTCAAGAATGAAACTACAAGTTGATTCCAATTTCAAACAGCCGAAAATGAAGCTAAAAGTAATTTTAGTTTCAAACAAGTCTGGAATGAATCTACAAGTTGTTTCGACTTGAATCTTGTAGATAATGAAGCTAAAAATTGTTTCTGTGCACAAACGAGTCAAGAATGAAACTACAAGTTGATTCCAATTTCAAACAACCGAAATGAAGCTACAAGGAATTTTCAGTTTCAAACGTGTCTGGAATGAAGCTACAAGTTGTTTCCGACTTCAATCTAGTCAATAATAAAGCTACAAGTTGTTTCAAGCTCAAACGAGTCAAGAATGAAACTACAAGTTGATTCCAATTTCAAACAACCGAAAATGAAGCTACAAGTTGTTTTCAACTTCAAACGAGTCTGGAATGAATCTACGAGTTGTTTCCAACTTCAATCTAGTCGATAATGAAGCTAAAAATTGTTTCCATGCACAAACGAGTCAAGAATGAAACTACAAGTTCATTCCAAACAGCCGAAAATGAAGGTAAAAGTAATTTTAGTTTCAACAGAGTCTGGAATGAAGGCTACAAGTTGTTTCAACTTCAATCTAGTCAATAATGAAGCTAAACATTGTTTCGGCACAAACGAGTCAAGAATGAAACTACAAGTTGATTCAATTTCAAACAACCGAAATGAAGCTACAAAGTATTTTCAGTTTCAACCGAGTCTGGAATGAAGCTACAAGTTTTTTTCAACTTCAATCTATCATAATAAAGCTTACAAGTTGGTTTTCAATCTCATACGATGTCAAGAATGAAAAACTACAAGTTGAATGTCAATTTCAAACACCAAAAATGAAATACAAGTTGTTATCAACTTCAAATGAGTCTGGATTAAGCTGCAAGTTGTTTCAACTTCAATCTAGTCAATAATGAAGCTAAAGTGGTTTACAAGCTCAAACGAGTCAAAAATAATAACACTACAAGTTGATTCCAATTTCAAACAACCGAAAAAAAGCTACAAGTAATTTTCAGTTCCAAACGAGTCTGGAATGAAGCTACAAGTTGTTTCCAACTTCAATCTAGTCAATAATAAAGCTACAAGTTGTTTTCAAGCTCAAACGAGTCAAGAATGAAACTACAAGTTGATTCCAATTTCAAACAACCGAAAATGAAGCTACAAGTTGTTTTCAACTTCAAACGAGTCTGGAATGAAGCTACAAGTTGTTTCCAACTTCAATCTAGTCAATAATGAAGCTACAAGTTGTTTCCAAGCTCAAACGAGTCAAGAATGAAACTACAAGTTGATTCCAATTTCAAACAAACAACCGAAAATGAAGCTACAAGTAATTTTTAGTTTCAAACGAGTCTGGAATGAAGCTACAAGTTGTTTCCAACTTCAATCTAGTCAATAATGAAGCTAAAAGTTGTTTCCGTGCTCAAACGAGTCAAGAATGAAACTACAAGTTGATTCCAATTTCAAACAACCGAAAATGAAGCTACAAGTTGTTTCAGTTCAAACGAGTCTGGAATGAAGCTACAAGTTGTTTCCAACTTCAATCTAGTCAATAATAAAGCTACAAGTTGTTTTCAAGCTCAAACGAGTCAAAAAAAAAACTACAAGTTGATTCCAATTTCAAACAACCAAAAATGAAACTACAAGTTGTTTTCAACTTCAAATGAGTCTGGAATTAAGCTGCAAGTTGTTTCCAACTTCAATCTAGTCAATAATGAAGCTCCAAGTGGTTTACAAGCTCAACGAGTCAAAATAATACTACAAGTTGATTCCAATTTCAAACAACCAAAATGAAGCTACAAGTTGTTTTCAACTTCAAACGAGTCTGGAATGAATCTACAAGTTGTTTCCAACTTCAATCTAGTCGATAATGAAGCTAAAAATTGTTTCCGTGCACAAACGAGTCAAGAATGAAACTACAAGTTGATTCCAATTTCAAACAACCGAAAATGAAGCTACAAGTAATTTTCAGTTTCAAACGAGTCTGGAATGAAGCTACAAGTTGTTTCCAACTTCAATCTAGTCAATAATAAGCTACAAGTTGTTTTCAAGCTCAAACGAGTCAAGAATGAAACTACAAGTTGATTCCAATTTCAAACAACCGAAAATGAAGCTACAAGTTGTTTTCAACTTCAAACGAGTCTGGATGAATCTACAAGTTGTTTCCAACTTCAATCTAGTCGATAATGAAGCTAAAATTGTTTTTCCAAGCACAAACGAGTCAAGAATGAAACTACAAGTTGATTCCAATTTCAAACAACCGAAAATGAAGCTACAAGTAATTTTTAACTTCAAACGAGTCTGGAATGAATCTACAAGTTGTTTCCAACTTCAATCTAGTCGATAATGAAGCTAAAAATTGTTTCCGTGCACAAACGAGTCAAGAATGAAACTACAAGTTGATTCCAATTTCAAACAACCGAAAATGAAGCTACAAGTAATTTTCAGTTTCAAACGAGTCTGGAATGAAGCTACAAGTTGTTTCCAACTTCAATCTAGTCAATAATAAAGCTACAAGTTGTTTTCAAGCTCAAACGAGTCAAGAATGAAACTACAAGTTGATTCCAATTTCAAACAACCGAAAATGAAGCTACAAGTTGTTTTCAAACTTCAAACGAGTCTGGAATGAATCTACAAGTTGTTTCCAACTTCATCTAGTCATAATGAAGCTAAAATTGTTTCATGCCAAACGAGTCAAGAATGAAACTACAAGTTGATTCCAATTCAAACAGCCGAAAATGAAGCTAAAAGTAATTTTTAGTTTCAAACGAGTCTGGAATGAAGCTACAAGTTGTTTCCAACTTCAATCTAGTCAATAATGAAGCTAAAAGTTGTTTCCGTGCACAAACGAGTCAAGAATGAAACTACAAGTTGATTCCAATTTCAACAACAACCGAAAATGAAGCTACAAGTAATTTTCAGTTTCAAACGAGTCTGGAATGAAGCTACAAGTTTTTTTCAACTTCATCTAGTCAATAATAAAGCTACAAGTTGTTTTCAAGCTCAAACGAGTCAAGAATGAAAACTACAAGTTGATTCCAATTTCAAACAACCAAAATGAACTACAAGTTGTTTATCAACTTCAAATGAGTCTGGAATTAAGCTACAAGTTGTTTTCAACTTCAATGTAGTCAATAATGAAGCTCCAAGTGGTTTACAAGCTCAAACGAGTCAAAAATAATACTACAAGTTGATTCCAATTTCAAACAACCGAAATGAAGCTACAAGTAATTTCAAGTTCAAACGAGTCTGGAATGAAGCTACAAGTTGTTTCCAACTTCAATCTAGTCATAATAAAGCTACAAGTTGTTTTCAGCTCAAACGAGTCAAGAA